>NW_026606302.1:217500-221642 GCF_029834395.1 Sorex fumeus | reverse complement strand
CTCTGTCTCTGTCTCTGTCTCTCGCTCCCTCTCCCCCACTCTCTCTCCTCTTCCTCCTCCCTCCTCTCTCTCTCTCTCTCTTTCATCTCTCTCATTCCCTCTCTCGCTCTCTCCTCTCGGGGAGGCAGGGCAAGTGCCCCAGGAGGTGGAAACAACATTCTGGCCTGAGGGGCTCGGGGCCAGCCCAGCTCTGCAGGTGGGCGCCCCAGTGACCCACAGCAGACAGGGCCCAGGAAGTGCCCTTGGTTCTGTGCTCAGAGTTGACTCCCAGGTCTGTGCTCAGGGCTGACTCCCGGCTCTGTGCTTAGGGCTGACTCCTGGCTCTGTGCTCAAGGCTGACTCCCGGCTCTGTGCTCAGGGCTGACCCCTGGCTCTGGGCTCGGGGAAATCACTCCTAGTGGTGCTCCAGGGTCAGATGGAACTGAGCTCATCGGGAAGTCACTTACCAACTGCCACATCTCTGAGTCCCACAGGGAGATAATTTCTGATCATCATGGACGCACCAGGGCACATGCTTCAATTTCTGTGCCTGCAGGTACGTTGCCGATGACAGTTAAACTCCAGGCAACAGCCACGCCGGGTCTAACCTCTTGGTTTGCCGAAAATCAGCCTTGAAACTCACTCTCCTCTTTCCCAGGGATCCCTGGGGACTGCATCTGAGGGGGAGGGAGATGTGTGTGTGTGTGTGTGTGTGTGTGTGTGTGTGTGTGTGTGTTTCAAGACTCTGTGTAACCTTCATTTTTTTCTTTTTTATTTTATTTTATTTTTTGTTTCTTTTTGGAGTCCCACCCGGCGATGCCCAGGGGTCCCTCCTGGCTCTGCACTCAGGAATCCCTCCTGGCAGTGCTCGGGGGGACCCCATGGGATGCTGGGAATCGAACCCGGGGTCGGCCGCATACAAGGCAAACGCCCTCCCCACTGGGCTATGTCTCCAGCCCCTCTTCCTTCCTTCCTTCCTTCCTTCCTTCCTTCCTTCCTTCCTCCTTTCCTTCCTCCCTTCCCCTCCCCTCTCTCCCTACTTCCTTCCTTCCTTCCTTCCTTCCTTCCTTCCTTCCTTCCTTCCTTCCTCTTTTTCACTTTCTTCCTCCTTTTCACTTTCTTCCTCCTTTTCCTTCCTTCCTTCCTTCCTTCCTTTCTCCCTCCCTCCCTTTCCTTCCTTCCTTCCTTCCTTCCTTCCTTCCTCTCTTCCTCTCTTCCTCCCTTCCTCCCTCCCTTCCTTCCTTCCTTCCTTCCTTCCTTCCTTCCTTCCTCTCTTCCTCCCTTCCTCCCTCCCTTCCTTCTTTCCTTCCTTCCTTCCTTCCTTCCTTCCTTCCTTCCTTCCTTCCTTTCTCCTTTCCTTCCTCCCTTCCCTCCCTCTCTCCCTACTTCCTTCCTTCCTTCCTTCCTCTTTTTCACTTTCTTCCTCCTTTTCACTTTCTTCCTCCCTTTTCCTTCCTTCCTTCCTTCCTTCCTTCCTTCCTTCCTTTCTTCCTTCCTTCCTCCCTCCCTCCCTTTCCTTCCTTCCTTCTTTCCTTCCTTCCTTCCTTCCTTCCTTCCTTCCTTCCTTCCTTCCTTCCTTCCTTCCTTCCTTCCTCTCTTTTCTCTTTCTTTCTCTCTCCTTCCTTCTTTCTTTCTTTCTTTCTTTCTTTCTTTCTTTCTTTCTTTCTTTCTTTCTTTCTTTCTTTCTTTCTTTCTTGTCCCACCCAGAGATGCTCAGGGGTCCCTCCCCGGCTCATGCACTCTGGAGTGACTCCTGGCGGTGCTCGGGGGACCCTCTGGGATGCTGGGACTCGAACCCGGGTCGGCCGCGTGCCAGGCCAACGCCCTTAGCCCTCATGACCTTCTTGCACGGAGAGAACTTCATGATCTTTCTCGTGCTCAGTGTCCCATGGATTTATTTGACTTGATTTATTTTCATTTCTGAGCCACACCCAAGGGTGCTCAGGGCTTCTTCTGAGCTCCGTGCCCAAGGATCCTGCGGGTGCTTAAGGGGACCCTATGAGGGGCTGATAACAAATATTCGTTGATATTGATCTCTACGGGCTGGAGCACAGCGGGGAGGGCGTTGGCCTGGCACACAGCCGACCCGGGTTCGATTCCTCCGCCCCTCTCGGAGAGCCCGGCCAGCTCCCGAGAGGATCCCGCCCGCCGGGCAGAGCCTGGCCAGCTCCCCGTGGCGTCTTCGAGATGCCAAACACAGTCACAGCGAGTCTCACCGTGCAGACGTGACTGGCGCCCGCCTGAGCTAATCGATGAACTATGGGAGGACCGTGCTCTATATTGATGATTAATTCTGAGGCAAGGAACAGAGTAAGAATTTGTTATTATTATTGATTATTAACAACAAGTCTCACCCTGGAGACGTGACTGGTGTCCGCTCGAGCAAATCGATGAACCGCAGGAGGACAGTGCAACCGTGCGATTTTGATATTTATGACGATACTGATCACCCTCAATTAATATTATTGATCCATTATATTAATCATTCACCACACTAACTAGATTAACTAGATTGTATTGATCACAATTGTGTTGATTATATTCATCATATTCTATATTAACTAATGATATGAAAGTTAATGAATAGCAAATATTCATCGATATTGATCTAGATGGGCTGGAACACAGCGGGGAGGGCGTTGGCCTGGCACATGGCTGACCCAGGTTCGATTCCTCCGTCCCTCTTGGAGAGCCCCTTGACCATCTCCCGAGAGGATCCCGACTGCACGGCAGAGCCTGGCAAGCTCCCCGTGGCGTCTTCGCGATGGAAAACACAGTGACAACAAGTCGCAGAGCAGAGACGTGACTGCTGCCCACTCGAGCCAATCGATGAACAACGAGAGGACAGTGCCACAGTGCAATTTTGATATTTATATTGATACCGATCACCCTCAATTAACATTATTGATTAATTATTTATATAATGGTTTAAATAATTCTATTATTATATTATTAATTATTTGATACATTGATGTTAACTAGATCGTATTGATTGGTCACAATTGTGTTGATGATATTCATCATATTATATACTAATCAATTATATGGATGTAATGAATAGCAAATATTCATTGATATTGATCTAGATGGGCTGGACCACAACGGGGAGGGCATTGACCTGGCACGCAGCTGACCCGGGTTCGATTCCTCCGTTCCTCTTGGAGAGCCCCTTGGCCAGCTCCCGAGAGGATCGCGCCTGCACGGCAGAGCCTGGCAAGCTCCCCGTGGCGTCTTCGCGATGCCAAACACAGTGACAACAAGTCGCAGAGCAGAGACGCGACTGGTGCCCGCTTGAGCCAATCGATGAACCACGGGAGGACAGTGCGACAGTGCTACCATACTATTATCGCTCTGACCCCCGTCCGTCCCTGGGATTTTATTTGCTCGCCTGCAAAGGAACCGTGCTCCTTCCTGCAATCTGTGTCTAGGTGCCGGCACATGCATGCGTGTTCGATCGAAGGACAGAGGGACTGTGTTTGCACCTCCTGGCGTGGACATGACCATTGGCTGTTCCTCAAAACTGCTTTCCTGGGGGCCGGAGCGATAGCACAAGGGGGAGGGCGTTGGCCTGGCACGCGGCCGACCCGGGTTCGATTCCCAGCATCCCCTAGGGTCCCCCGAGCACTGCCAGGAGGGATTCCTGAGTGCATGAATCAGGAGGGACCCCCGAGCATCGCCAGTTGGGACTGGAAAAGTCAAATGATGATGATGATGATAATAATAATAATAAATACAGAGGTATTTTTAAAGTCTGCAAAGGGCTGCAGCAATAGCCCAGCAGGGAGGGCGTTTGCCTTGCATGCGGCCGACCCGGGTTCGATTCCCAGCATCCCATAGGGTACCCCGAGCACCGCCAGGAGTCATTCCTGAGTGCATGAGCCAGCAGGGACCCCTGAGCATCGCCGGGTGGGACCCAAAAATCAAATAAATAAATAAACAACAATAAATAAATAATAATAAATAGATAATGATTAATAAATAATAGTGATAATAAAATAAACAAATAAATAGCTGTGCTTTCCCCCCCAAAAAATAAAAAAATTTTAAAATTCAACTTTGTAAAAAAAAGAAAAACACAACTCGCTGTTTTGACTAAAGTTTCAAATGAAGAAATAAAGTTAACGGGGGTCTGGAGCGATAGCCCAGCAGGGAGGGCGTTTGCC
>NW_026606302.1:210000-212500 GCF_029834395.1 Sorex fumeus | reverse complement strand
GCACCCGTGTCTTCCTAATGAACGGAAAGAACTTTGCAAAGTCTGCAACATTGTTGCAAGCGTCGGGGATCCTTCGTTACAATGAACAACTTTCACTGTTTGTGGTCTTCTCTTGGCATTGCCCCGGGTCTCCTAAAACCCATATTTTCCACATGCTTTGGGCTATGATGTCGCGAGCTGCAAATACAGGCAGGTTCTCCCCAAAAATTTGTGCAAAGGCAGAACGCCCGAAGCAACGCGGCAATGCTTGGCTTCGGGCGAAGAAACTTCGCGACTATAATCCACGATATTATTCACTTAATTTATTTTTTCATCGGTCGCTGTCACTGTCCTCCCGTTGTTCATCGATTTGCTTCAGTAACGTTGTGTGAGTAGTTGCGACTGTCTTTGGCATCTCGAAGACGCCGTTCGTTAATCAATTTTTGCTTTTTTTTTTTTTGAGTCACACCCAGCAGCCCCTTATTCACGTCTTTTAAAAGAGAATGTTAGACCCGTTCCATTTCATTGACCCCCAAAAACGCCCCTATCTGGAAATGAAGAACAATTTAAGTTCTTCAATCTACCGCCTTTTATTTGCCTGGGAATTTCCATACGCTTCGGTTATTTAAAAAATAAAAAAAAAAAACTCACAAGCGAGGTTCCTCGTTAGCCAGATTATCATTTATAAACAAAAAAAAATAATCTCTGAGGCTCTTCGAATCCACGTTCTCACATGTTTTGCCCGTTCCTGGGTACGTTGCTTCGCTTGCTGATTTCTGCTCCGGAGAAGTCTGTGTTCTTTCTTGAACATACACTCCCTTCGCCATTTTTTCTAAATAAGTCTCGATATATATCAATAAATAAATATATGAAAAAATATATATAAATAAATTTATATATAAATTAAAAATATATATATAAACTTTCTTCGTTTTACCAAATATATATATTGGTATAAATAAATTTGGTAATTATATATAATAATTATATAATTATATAATTATAATTATATATAATAATTATATATTTGTATATAATAATTAATATATAATTATTGGGCTGGAGCGATAGCACAGCGGGTAGGGTGTCTGCCTTGCACGCAGCCAACATGGCCGACCCGAGTTCGATTCCTCCGCCCCTCTCGGAGAGCCCGGCAAGCTACCGAGAGTATTCGATATGCCAGACACAGTAACAACAAAGTCTCCAATGGAGACGTTACTGGGCCCGCTCGAGCAAATCGATGATATAATTATTATATATTTATATAAATATATAAATATATTTTAATATAAATATTATTTATATATAAATATATATGAATATTATTTATATATAAATATATTTATATATATTTATATATATTTATATATAATAAGTAAAGTGACCGAGAGTATTCGATATGCCAGACACAGTAACAACAAAACCTCCAATGGAGACGTTACTGGGCCCGCTCGAGCAAATCGACGATCAACGGGAGGGCCTTTACTTTACTTACTTACTTTATATATAATAATTATCTATATAATTGGAGCAATAGCACAGCAGGTAGGGCATTTGCCTTGCACGCAGCCAGCCCGGTCAACCCGGGTTCGAGTCCTCCGCCCCTCTCGGAGAGCCCGGCAGGCTACCGAGAGTATCTCGCCCGCAGGGCAGAGCCTGGCAAGCTCCCCGTGACGTATTCGATCTGCCAGACACAGTAACAACAAAGTCTCCAATGGAGACGTTACTGGGCCCGCTCGAGCAAATCGACGATCAATGGGAGGGCCTTTACTTTACTTACTTACTTTATATATAATAATTATCTATATAATTGGAGCGATAGCACAGCAGGTAGGGCGTTTGCTTTGCACGCAGCCAGCCCGGTCGACCCGGGTTCGATGCCTCCGCCCCTCTCGGAGAGCCCGGCAAGCTCCCGAGAGTATCTCGCCCGCACGGCAGAGCCTGGCAAGCTCCCCGTGACGTATTCGATATGCCAAACACAGTAACAACCAAGTCTCACAATCGAGACGTTACTGGGCCCGCTCGAGCAAATCGATGAACAACGGGAGGTCACTGCTACAGTGACACTGATGTATAATTATCACTGTCACTATCCTCCCATTGTTCATCAATTTGCTGGAGCGGGCCCAGTAATGTTGTGAAACTTGTTACTGTGTTTGGCGTATCGAATACGTCACGGGGAGCTTGCCAGGCTATATGGTATATATATATATATATATATATATATATATATATATATATATATATTTGGTAAAATGAAGAAAGTGTGTGTATGTGTGTGTGTGTGTGAGACAAAGAGAGAGACAGAGAGAAAGAAAATCAGCTCTGTGTGTGTGTCACTCAGGTCTGTGTGAGACATTTGTGTGTGTGTGTGTGAGAGAGAGAGAGAGGGAGAGAGAGAAAAAAATCAGATCTGTATGTGTGTGTGTGCGTAAGACACTCAGGTCTATGTGAGACAGTCAGGTGTCTGTGAGTGTGTGTGTGTGTGTGTAAGAGAGAGACAGAATCAGCTGTGTGTGTA
>NW_026606302.1:142500-197500 GCF_029834395.1 Sorex fumeus | reverse complement strand
CTCCCTCCCTCCTTCCTTCCTTCCTTCCTGCCTTCCTTTTTTCTTCCCTTCCTTCCTTCCTTCCTTCCTTCCTTCCTTCCCCTTCCTTCCTTCCTTCCTTCCTTCCTTCCTTCCTTCCCCTTCCTTCCTTCCTGCCTTCCTTTTTTCTTCCATCCTTCCTTCCCTTCTTCCTTCCTGCCTTCCCTCCCTCCTTCCTTCCTTCCTTTCTTCCCTTTCCTTCCTTCTCTTTTTCTCTCTTTCTCTCTCTTTCTTTCTTTTTTAATTTTATTATTATTATTTTTATTAGTGAAACACCATGAGGTACAGTTGCAGACTTACAGATTTTGGTGCTTGGGTTTCAGTTATACAGTGATCAAGTACCCATCCCTCCACCAGCGCCCATCCTCCACCACCACGGGTCCCAGCATCCCTCCCATTCATCCATCCATCCATCCATCCATCCATCCATCCATCCATCTATTCAATCTATCCATGCACCCAACCATCGCATCTAGATACTACTTGGTATTCAGAAATATATATATATCTACTTCTTTTTTTCTTTTTCAGTCACGTCTGGCGATGCTCAGGGATTCCTCCTGGCTCTGCACTCAGGAATCACTCCTGGTGGTGCTCAGGGGACCCTATAGGATGCTGGGGATCGAACTTTAGCAAGGCCAATGCCCACCCCGCTGTGCTGTCACTCCAGCCCCAATCACTGCATTTCAATTAAAAAAAAAATCAAAATAAGGTGCTGCTTGGGGACAACCGAGGGTAGAATTGGAAAGGGAGCGGACCAAGAGCAAGAGGCATTGGCTTGATGCACAGGACAGGATGGTGGAATGTGGAGTCCACTAATGTCCACGAATGTGGACTAATGTCAAACACGGGAGAGTCCACTAATGTCAAACGTGAGTGAGCTAGGTCTTGTTTGCTGGCAGGGGTCCGGGGGACCGTGGGGTTCAAGTGTCCTGTCCTGGAGGGACAGCAGAAAAGGCTGGCAAAACGGTCACTCACGTCCCTCTTGCCCATTTCGAAGTTGCTCAGAGACGCGGCTGATCTGAGGCCAAGGGCAAGATGCTAGCACGCGCGCCCGGGTCCTCTGCCAGCAAATTAAAAAACCGAAGGGCGGAAATTAATCAATCAGCAGCTACAAGGGCTCCCGGCCCGCCCGACTGCATCTTAAGCAGCTCTGGGATGGGGCCCGGATAGGAAATTCTGTCCGCTAGGTGGTACCAGACACCTACATTTATTTGCCCGTCCTGGGTCTGTGTCTCTGAGGCTGCTCTCCTAGCTCTGCAGGAAACTGCATCTTGGAGAGGCAGACAATGATTGTTAAGGTCACGGGTGTGATGTGGATGGCATGGTAGTAAACTGACCGACCAGTCCCGGGACATGGTTGTGCAAACTTTCCAAATAGATGCTCGATATTATTACTATTATTATTATTATTATTATTATTATTTTTGCTTTTTGGGTCACACCCGGCGATGCACAGGGGTTATTCCTGGCTCATGCACTCAGGAATTACTCTTGGCGGTGCTCGGGGGACCCTATGGGATGCTGGGAATCGAACCCGGGTTGGCTGCTTGCAAGGCAAACGCCCTACCCGCTGGACTATCACTCCAGCCCCAGTACTCTATATTATTAATCAGCTATGACCACCATCCCCTGTTAATTGCTTGATAGGAAGGTTTTTCTCCATGCAGTCACTGTGTCACTGTCATCCTGTTGTTCATCGACTTCCTCGAGCAGGCACCAGTAACGTCTCCTTCCTCCTAGCCCTGAGATTTTAGCAAGTGCCACATTCGAGGCTCTCTCAGGGGCAGGGGAATGAGACCCGTCATGGTGACTGGGTATTGGCATATCGAATACGCCCCGGGGACTTTGCCAGACTCTGCCAGACTCTCTCCATGCAAATCTCTTTATGAATTCAGTCAAAGTGGAACTGCAGTTAGCCTTATTATTATTACTTTTGGTGGGGGAGGGAAGATTTTGATTGACACCCAGTGATGCTCAGGGGTTCCTCCTTCCTCTGCACTCAGGAATCACTCAGGTGGTGCTCGGGGGACCCTAGGGGATGCTGGGAATCGAACCCGGGTTGGCTGCTTGCAAGGCAAACGCCCTACCCGCTGGACTATCACTCCAGCCCCAGTACTCTATATTATTAATCAGCTATGACCACCATCCCCTGTTAATTGCTTGATAGGAAGGTTTTTCTCCATGCAGTCACTGTGTCACTGTCATCCTGTTGTTCATCGACTTCCTCGAGCAGGCACCAGTAACGTCTCCTTCCTCCTAGCCCTGAGATTTTAGCAAGTGTCACATTCAAGGCTCTCTCAGGGGCAGGGGAATGAGACCCGTCATGGTGACTGGGTTTTGGCATATCGAATACGCCACGGGGACTTTACCAGACTCTGCCAGACTCTCTCCATGCAAATCTCTTATGAATTCAGTCAAAGTTGGATTGCAGTTAGCCTTATTATTATTACTTTTGGTGGGGGAGGGAAGGTTTTGATTGACACCCAGTGATGCTCAGGGGTTCCTCCTTCCTCTGCACTCAGGAATCACTCAGGTGGTGCTCGGGGGAGCCCTATGGGATGCTGGGAATCGAACCCGGGTCGGCTGCTTGCAAGGCAAACGCCCTACCCGCTGGACTATCACTCCAGCCCCGGTGCTCTATATTATTAATCAGTTATGACCACCATCCCCTGTTAATTGCTTGATAGGAAGGTTTTTCTCCATGCAGTCACTGTGTCACTGTCATCCTGTTGTTCATCGACTTCCTCGAGCAGGCACCAGTAACGTCTCCTTCCTCCTAGCCCTGAGATTTTAGCAAGTGCCACATTCGAGGCTCTCTCAGGGGCAGGGGAATGAGACCTGTCATGGTGACTGGGTTTTGGCATATCGAATACGCCACGGGGAGTTTGCCAGACTCTGCCAGACTCTCTCCATGCAAATCTCTTATGAATTCAGTCAAAGTTGGGTTGCAGTTAGCCTTATTATTATTACTTTTGGTGGGGGAGGGAAGGTTTTGATTGACACCCAGTGATGCTCAGGGGTTCCTCCTTCCTCTGCACTCAGGAATCACTCAGGTGGTGCTCGGGGGGGCCCTATGGGATGCTGGGAATCGAACCCGGGTCGGCTGCTTGCAAGGCAAACGCCCTCCCCGCTGTACAAGGGCTCCAGCCCTGGGACTCCAGAGTTAGTTGAGGGATTCAGGAACATGCTTTGCATGAAGGTTATTCTGAGTATCACAGGTACCGCTTTGAGCATCCCCAGTTTTAATCCTGGAGTCCTTCTAGGAGGAGGTGACATTTCATCTAAGGCAGCAAGGGGCCTGAGCAGTCCTGGGACCGAATGCTTTCACTCCTAACGTTGTCGCCATCCTGGTTGTTGGACAGACTCCAGCAGATACACGTGTGTGTGTGTGTGTGTGTGTGTGTGTGTGTGTGTGTGTGTTGGGGAGATTAGTCCTGTCACAAAGTCTTCCCATTCAAAAATAAAACTCGGGGGCTGGAGCGATAGCACAGCGGGGAGGGCGTTTGCCTTGCACGCGGCCAACCCAGGTTCGATTCCCAGCATCCCAGAGGGTCCCCCGAGCACTGTCAGGGGTAATTCCTGAGTGCATGACCCAGGAGTCAGCACTGAGCATCGCCAGGTGGGACCCAAAAAGCAAAATAAAATAAAATAATAGAAATAAAACTCAGTGAAAATGGCAAAATAACAAGACAGGATGCTACCTTTGTAAAGTTCTTTTTTTTAAAAAAAAAAATTGGGACTGGAGAGATAGCACAGCTTGGAGGGCGTTTGCCTTGCACGCAGCCGACCCGGGTTCGATTCCCAGCATCCCATATGGTCCCCTGAGCACCGCCAGGGGTAATTCCTGAGTGCATGAGCCAGGAGGAACCCCTGTGCATCGCCGGGTGTGACCCAAAAAGCAAAAAAAAAAATTAAATTCAGATGGGGCCCAAGATGGGATATCTCCTGTGAGTCAGAAGGGCTTGTGGGTGTCACCTGACTCCATAGAAATGCCACGTAATAAAAATAAATTATGAGGGGCAGGGGAAATTGCCTGTGGAATTTAAAGGCGTCGGAGGAGATGGAGGGAGAAAATCATTTCAGATACTCATAAAAAAGGGTATAAAAGTCAGTGGGAAAAAAAAAATTAATCTGCTTTGACCAAGTGGGTTGAGCCTGCCGCTACATTTAAATACAGCCTTCCTCGGAATAGATTTAAGGCGAAAAGCCAAAATTGTTTTCCCTAGAGTCTATTTGAATAACAAAATATTAACATTTCTTAAAGACGGTATCTATTTCAATTTGGGATGCGTGTGTCCGTCTATTAAATATCGAATGCGGCGGCTAGATATTTCGGCTATTTTGTCTATATTCTGTTTTATTTTTCGAGGAGTTTGACATAAAATAACGGCACCCGGCACACGTGACTTTTATCAGAAGGACAGTCTCACAGTAGGGGATGCAGGTCGGTGGGAGATTACTGAGCTGGATTGGAGGGTGGCTTGCGTTACATCTTAGGCACTGCACAGTGAAACATACAGACGAACACAGGTACACACACACACACACACAGACAGACACACACGTTTGTGTTTTTCCATTGCATCCTCTGCGAACAAGGAAGCCGTCGATTCGATAACGCCCTCGCAAAGCTCAGGGACCAAACATACAACAACCCCACGCACCAATGAGAGGAGAGTAGAAGACCGTTTTGCAGGAAAGACCCAGACGCGGCTGGTCGGTGTAGGAAAAGGTGCTGATTTTTGTTTACCCCTGCGGAAAGGCAAACCCAGACAGCTCTGAGCTGTGCGCTCACACCAGTCAGAAGGGCTGTCAAACAAGCACTGTCCTTTCGTGGCTCATCGATTTGCTCGAGCGGGCCCAGTAACGTCTCCATTGGAGACTTTGTTGTTACTGTGTCTGGCATATCGAATACGCCACGGGGAGCTTGCCAGGCTCTGCCGTGCGGGCGAGATACTCTCGGTAGCTTGCCGGGCTCTCCGAGAGGGGCGGAGGAATCGAACTCGGGTCGGCCAGGTTGGCTGCGTGCAAGGCAAACGCCCTACCGCTGTGCTATCATCGATCCAGCCCTGTAAGAAGGGCACATCTCAAAAAATTCTGGAAACAGCCCAGGTTGGCGGCAATGTGATGAGTAAGGAACTCTCGGCCACCACACGACTGGGAATTTCTGTTTTGTCTCCTGCGGGAAGGAATTCGTAGATTCCTCAAAAAAGCAGAAGTAGACCCACCAGGGAAAGGATTTCTTGGTGTGGACTGTCACTGTGCAATGACGTGATGACTTGTTCCAGGCACTCAATATTCCAAGACCGATATTCCCACCACCAATGTCCCGTTCCCTCCACCATCGTGTCCAATTTTCCAACCACCCGCAAGTCTGTCCCTGAGCAGACCCAAAGGAATTTATTTACTTATTTATTTTGCTTTTTGGGTCACAGCCGGCGATGATCAAGGGTCACTCCTGGCTCTGCACTCCAGGAATCACTCCTGGCGGTGCTCGGGAGAACCCTATGGGGTGCCGGGAATCGAACCCGGGTCGGCCGCGTGCAAGGCCAACACCCTACCCGCTGTGCTATTGCTCCAGCCCCAGACATTGTTTATTATTTTTATTTATTTATTTTGCTTTTTGCTTTTTGGGCCACACCTGGCGATGCACAGGGGTTACTCCTGGCTCTGCACTCAGGAATTACCCCTGGCGGTGCTCAGGGGACCCTAGGGGATGCTGGGAATCGAACCCGGCTCGGCTGCGTGCAAGGCCAACGCCCTACCCACTGTGCTGTCGCTCCAACCCCTGTTTGTTATTTTTTAATAAATTGAAATTACTTTTCTTTGGAGAGGATCACACTTACTGTTTGACTCCTAGCTCTGTGCTCCTTGGGTCAGCCACTCTTGGTGTTCTTCCAGGGACCATGTGTGGTGCCAGCGATCAAAGATGGAGAGGCTGTGCGCAAGACAAGTGCCGTACCCATTGGACTAGCTCCCCAACCCTCCCAAACTTACCTCGACAGTGGCTGGTGGTCCGATCTACTCTGGTCTTAGCATTCATGTCTCTGCTAGAAAGACGCAAATGCAGAGACGTCCTGTTGGGGCCGGGGACAGTCTCTCAACGTGGTGGGAGGGAGGGACAGTCCTGCCACCGACGGACACAAACTTCTCTTGAACGCCGAGCATAGACGCCTGCAACATCTGTGATCACGGCAGTTCTTGCAAGCTGGAACTGCTTCTTCTTCGTGGCGTCAGTGGCGGGAGAGAGGCCACGACTTTTGTTCTTTTTGTAGCTATTCCATCATTGTGCCTGAGTTTGGGAGACCCAGTCCACACACGACAACGCAAAAACAAAGGGTCTTTATCACTAGCCCGAGCTGGCGCTAGCTCGAGCCGCATCCAATGCAGTGAAGTCTTGACAAGGACCCCGATTCCAAATCGCAAGCGGTTCCTATAGCATTCAGAGATGAGGCATTTTATATCCTGGTCTATTTTTAGCATCGGCCTTATTACAACAGTGACCAGCCATTAGACGATGGTTAGCAACAGTTTCTAAGGAGGGGACAGTGACCCCCTCATGACCGGCCAGACCCCACTGCCCAATTGCTTATCTCAGCAAATCACTCAACTGGGACTTGACCAGGAACTGCAAGTCCTGCTTCAGGGAAATAGAAACTGAGACCAAGTTGTGACTTAATGTTGGTTATAACTTGTCATGGCAGCAATTTTGCCCTGACACCATCACTTCATTCATGGTCACGGTCACGGTCCTCCCATTGTTTATCGATTTGCTCGAGCGGGCCCAGTAACGTCTCCATTGGAGACTTTGTTGTTACTGTGTCTGGCATCTCGAACACGTCACGGGGAGCTTGCCAGGCTCTGCCGTGCGGGCGAGATCCTCTCGGTAGCTTGCCGGGCTCTCCGAGAGGGGCGGAGGAATCGAACTCGGGTAGGCCATGTGGGCTGCGTGCAAGGCAAACGCCCTATCACTTCATTAATAATATGTATTTTTTTTTTAATTTTTGGGTCACACCCAGCAATACACAGGGGTCACTCCTGGCGCTTCACTCGGGAATCACTCCTGACAGTGCTCAGGGGAACCCTATGGGATGCTGGGAATCGAACCCGGGTCGGCTGCCTGCAAGGCAAACGCCCTATCCACTTTGATCCCATCCATGTTGCTTTCTCCCCTTCTGTCCGTCCAACTTCTCCTCGGGAAGAATCTCCCTCCCGCTCCTTTCATTACCCGTCCTGTTCATTGTCTTATTGATGATCCCCGAGACCATTAGGCACCAACGACATTAATCGGGGGGCGGGGGGGGGGTTGCTGCCTTCGACATTTGGGTGTTTTTCTGCCTCACTTAGTCTCCCAGGCACTTCTGCGTAGATTAATGGGTCCAGACCCTCGTTTCAATTATTTTTATTACGTCTGCTCCCTTGGCTTGCTCCCATTAAAGACGGAGAGTGTACAGTTCATTTAAGGATTCAATAATCCTGTTCGGCGGTAATTCACACCCTTTCCTGTGTTGCCCTGTCGGACAGCTCGTTCGAGAGGGCCTTGATGGATGGCCAGGCGGACTCTGGGCGTGTCTGTGGGGTTCTGCTGTGTTCGCTCACACCTGCGTGCAGGTATCATGAACCAAGTTGGTTACTGGAGCATTCTGTGAAGTCACAGTGAAGGTAGGGTCGTCCTAGAAGTGCTTCCTGCATCCTGAACTCATCAGGGCCAATCCTGAGCGTATAAAAGAATGTTGAATTGAATTCACGGGGGGCAGGGTAGGACATTGAGAAGTCAGTTCCTATGCGTTGGGTGGTGATATTTCCACGGAGGGTGGGAATTTCTGAATAACCGTCGCTTTGCATGTCCTCAGAGCGGTTTGTTGATCTTGTAAGTCGGCGGCGTTTAGTAACGCACTTAATCACTTGAGTAATATTCCTTTATTGGTTTATTATGTTTACTCACGTACTGCATCCGAAAAGAAGTCGCCATAAATTTAGCCGCTTCCAGCGACAGACAGCCATGCATGCATGAAACGGACTTGTCTGGCTTAGAAGCCCGGTGCTAGATTTGGAGGTATTTTCACTGAAGGGAGCCTAACTGGAAATTTCTCAGTCAATGTAGCTTGGTCTGTCCCCCCACCCACTGGATGGACACAGTAAGAAATACTTTAAGCTTATAGAATTGCTCTCCCAGGGCCATCTCGATCTCGGACTGCAGTGCTCAGGCCAGATATCTTTCCTATTCTTAGCAGCAGGGTCCTAGTCTCGTCGTTGCTTTTGGATCATGACAGCATTTGCCTGTGATCAAACTCTTAACCTATATAGTTAAGAATCGTGGTACCTTGGCCTGGCCCATCGCAATACCAGGGTAGCACATAACTTACCGGCTTGCCCTGGTTCCATCCAGTCCCACGTCGGGACCCTGCCCTTGGGGTGCTAGGAAGTGAGGGCAACTGAGGCTTAAGTTGAGAAAGCAGTTGTCCGGGAGTGAATAATATTCAAAGCCAATCGATTCCTAAGTTATAAAGCAGAGTCCCGACGTGGGACTGGATGGAACCAGGGCAAGCCGGTAAGTTATGTGCTACCCTGGTATCGGGCTGGAGCGATGGCACAGCGGGTAGGGCGTTCGCCTTACAAGCGGCCAACATGGCCGACCCGAGTTCGATTCCTCCGCCCCTCTCGGAGAGCCCGGCAAGCTACCGAGAGTATTCGATATGCCAGACACAGTAACAACAAAGTCTCCAATGGAGACGTTACTGGGCCCGCTCGAGCAAATAGACGATCAACGGGAGGGCCTTTACCTTTACCTTATAAAGCATAATATTAATTAATTGTCTTCCTGTATCTATACAAAAAGGACACTGCATTACACTATTCAAAAGACACAAGGAGAGGAGAAAGGCAATATTGACTTACAGTGCAAATTCAGTGTCCTAGAAGGAGGAGACCTTACAAATTGGTTGGGGAAGAGAGCACACAGAAGTCGTTACAGACAAACAAAGAAATGGGAATGACTCAGGAGCACTGTGATGGGTGCAGCCTGATAAACCTAAGCTCCTTGTACTCCAACAACCTACCAAGTATTTGTTGAACTTGGTAGGTTGGCTCTGCTGGTGAATGGACCTTTTTTTTTCGGTGAATTGACTTTATTAGCGTTATCATGTTAGTTTATTCTGTGTGTTAATTCACCGCGTTGCAAAATAAATTATCACCAGCTTAGCAGCCTCACTGGACCACCAGGCATTTATTATCATTATCATTATTATTATTATTATTTTGCTTTTTGGGTCACACCTGGCGATGCACAGGGGTTCCTCCTGGCTCTACACTCAGGAATGACTCCTGGCAGTGCTCGGGGCACCATATGGGATGCTGGGAATCGAACCCAGGTCGGCCGCGTGCAAGGCAAACACCCTCCCTGCTGGGCTATTGCTCCAGCGCCCTCCCCGCCCCAACCAGGCATTTATTAAATTAGTTTCTCCCGGTTAGAAGGCCAACAGATGGCGTGACTTGGTCCCTTCTTGGTGACTGCATCAGGCTCTCTGCTCTGCCAGGATGTTACTCGACTTTTGTCCTCACCTGGAGAGCTCCGTGTTCACATCTGAAAAAGCACCTTCAGGGGCTGTAGCGAGAGCCCAGCGGGGAGGGCGTTTGCCTGGCACGCGGCCGACCCGGGTTCGATTCCCAAAATCCAATATGGTCCCCCCGAGCACCACCAGGACTGATTCCTGAGTGCATGAGCCAGGAGGAACTCCTGGGCATTGCTGGGTCTCTCTCTCTCTCTCTCTCTCTCTCTCTCTCTCTCACACACACACACACACACACACAAAGCATACCCAGTGGTACTCATTCACCCTTTTTTCTTCTTCCAGCAGCCTCTGAAAAATGCTTTTGACAGGGTTAGCCCAGGAGGTTGAGTTGAAGGACATCCTGCAACTGGCTTCAAACCTTGCTTTCGCTCTCCGAAGCTTGACAAAGAGAACAACAGCTCAGCCTGCCCCAAAGTCCTCGATCCAACCTTGGATCGTCTCCGGGACTTGGCCGGAGTCTTTTTTTTTTTTTTTTATCTCTGGCCTGCCACCTTCTCCTGGTCTCTCTATTTTTCACTGTGTTCCTTGTGAAATCACTCATACCCATTCTTGTCTTTTGATTTTTGGCCTCCATGTATCTGGCCCTGGTATGTGGTCATGATTGCAATCTTACATGTCAGCCGGGCGTCTCTGTAAAGAAGTATCTGTGCTGACTATAGCATGTTCACTGCCAGGAAGACCAGGGCTGGAGCAATAGCACAGCAGGTAGGGCATTTTCCTTGCACACGGCTGACCCGGGTTCGATCCCTGGCATCCCATTTGGTCCCCCAAGTACCACCAAGAGTCATTCCTGAGTGCAGAGCCAGAAGGAATCCCTGAGCATCACCAGGTGTGGCCCAAACATTTTCTTCCTCCCCCCGCCCCAAAAAACCCACTTAGTTAGATCACTGTCACTGTCACTGTCCTCCCGTTGTTCATGGATTTGCTCGAACGGGCCCAGTAACATTGTGAGACTTGTTACTGTGTTTGGCATACCGAATACGTCACGGGTAGCTTGCCAGGCTTTGCCATGCGGGCGAGATACTCTCGGTAGCTTGCCGGGCTCTCCGAGAGGGGCAGAAGAATCGAACTCGGGTCAGCCAAGTTAGCTGCGTGCAAGGCAAATGCCCTACTTGCTGTGCTAAACCTAAAAAAAAAGTAGATATCTTTCTATATATATATTTATTTATAAATCATTATCAATTTAGGGAACTCTTAATATTTGGAACTCCATAACATTTTATGGTATAAAGGAGTAAAATTTGTGTACCTCAGTTTGTTACATAGTTAGGTGTTTTCTATATGTTAACTATTACAATCTGTATTTCAATGATCTTGTCCATGTGTATTTTTTTACTGATTTTATTAAAGGTAAGGTAAAGGCCCTCCCGTTGATCGTCGATTTGCTCGAGCGGGCCCAGTAACGTCTCCATTGGAGACTTTGTTGTTACTGTGTTTGGCATATCGAATACTCTCGGTAGCTTGCCGGGCTCTCCGAAAAAATACCGTCATCCATATAAGCAATGGCATTTGCACACGAGGAGTACCGAGACCTCACGCCAAACCACAAACTGATTTTATTATTTGTTTAAAATTTATTTCGAATCACTGTGAGATAGACCCTTACAGAACTTTCGTGATGTATGATGTTCGTGATGTATGATGTATGTACTGTATGTCCAAAATCCGATCATGAACAGCTTTGTAAGGGTCTACTAAATTTTTAAAGAAAGTATTTTGTTTTTTAATGTTTTCTTTGTTTGTTTTGTTTTTTGGGGTCATACCCGGTGATGCACAGGGGTTACTCCTGGCTCTGCACTCAGGAATTACTCCTGGCGGGGCTCGGGGGGACTATATGGAATGCTGGGAATCGAACCCTGGTCGGCTGCATGCAAGGCAAATGCCCTCCCCGCTGGGCTACCCCTTTAGCCCTGTTTTACAATCTTGGAATTTGTCTGAAAGACACTCTTCAAAATGCTGGCACTCGTCATTCAGAGAGGATGAGCAGCTTACAAACGCCAACAAAACAACACGGTGGTTAGGAATATCAGTTGTCAATAGGCTCATACCGAGTTCCGGACCCCGGAAAAAATCTCTTCTGGCAACACTCACAAACTTCTTTAGAGAGTTGAAACACTCCCACTTTTTCTTCAGTAATAATTTCACCTTTGTAGTAATAATAAACCTTCAGTAACTTTTCTTTAGCAATAATAAGACTTCTCCAGTGACAAGTTAGTTCAGCCCGTTTGAGTAAAACATGATAGATCAATAGAACAGATGCATTGTTTTTTTTTTTTTTTTTTTTGCTTTTTGGGTCACACCCAGCGATGCTCAGGGGTTATTCCTGGCTCTGCACTCAGGAATGACTCCTGGTCGTGCTTGGGGGACCCTCTGGGATGCTGGGGATCGAACCCAGCTTGGCCGCGTGCAAAGCAAACGCCCTACCCGCTGTGCTATCGCTCCGGCCCTTTTTGTCACTCAAACTCTCCTACTACTGGGAGAGTTTTTTTCATACTATTGGGAATTTATAAAATCCTCCCCCAATTTTTTGTGGAACCCACCCGTATTTACATCCCACCAATGAATGGGGGATGTATTTTTTTCCCCTCTTGAAGAACAAACAAAAAAAAGGACTACCAGAAACATATAAGGTTCAGTATTTAGTTACCCGAAAATCAATGCTAGAAAAAGAAAATTCTGCGTCCTCCAATTACTGCCAAATCCCATTGAAAAAACATGCTTAAAGATTAGCATAGTTGTTTGACTCTGGCCAATGGGTGTTTGCAGCCATGTCTTGGAGCGGAGATCCTGGTCTTTTCCTGCAATGGAAGTTTCCAGATGCATTGAAGGATTGTGTCCTCATTTGTTGTTGCAATGACCTGGATGGTGAGCTTGATGAGAACACAAGTCCTTGTGGGCACATGAATGACTATATACCTACATACATGCATATGTGAGTCTATATATATGTGTGTGTACATATATCTATATCTATATCTATATATGGGCTGGAGCGATAGCCCAGCGGGGAGGGCGTTTGCCTTGCAAGCGGCCAACATGGTCGACCCGGGTTCAATTCTTCCGCCCCTCTCGGAGAGCCCGGCAAGCTACCAAGAGCATCTTGTCCGCACGGCAGAGCCTGGCAAGCTCCCCGTGACATATTCGAGATGCCAAACACAGTAACAATGGTCACAATGGAGACGTTACTGGGCCCGCTCGAGCAAATCAGTGAACAACGGGAGGACAGTGACAGTGATATATATGTATGTATTTGGGGGGAGTGATGTTTAATTTCTGCAGACAAACTAACTTTCCCTTTCTGTATATGTTCTACTGACAATTCTAAGAGAATCTTTAACCCCCTTTTTCTTTTTTTTTTCCTCGCTGTTTTTCTCAGATTCCGTTTATTTTTTTATTATATGACTTTCATGGAAACACTTGTGAATGCCCAACGAAGTGAAGTTTAGTTATGAACAAGCAAATACTCTGTGAATGCGAATTCTCTCCTACTAGGATTTGAGAGCTACTACCTGTGATTTTTTTTTTGCTTTTGGGGTCACACTCAGTGATGTTCAGGGGTTCCTCCTGGCTCTGACTCAGGAATGATTCCTGGTGGTGCTCGGGGGGACCCTATGGGATGCTGGGAATCGAACCCGGGTCGGCTGCGTGCAAGGCAAATGCCCTCCCCGCTGGGCTATCACTTCAGCCCCCATTTTTGACCAGCTAGATTGGACTGTTGTTTGAAGCTAGTTTTTTTTCCTTTTGTTTTGTTTTGTTTTTTATAATAGAATCACCATAAGATGCAGTTACCAAGCTTTCATTTTTGAGATTCAGTCATACCATGATGGAACCCCCATCCGTCCACCAGTGCCCATTCCTCACCACCAACGTCCCCAGTATCCCCCCATCCCACCCCTCCCCCTGCCTCCACGGCAGACAATCTCCCCCAGACTCTCTCTCTCCTTTGGGGCATCATGGTTTGCAATACAGAGAATCTTTTCCTTTTATCTGAGAAAAACACAGATCCATATTTTCTGTTTGCCAGATCAATGCAGAGTGACTGATTTTATTTTTCCAGATTATTGGTAGTTCGGTTTTATTTTTTGCTCTTTACAAACTTTGGTTTTAAAGGGAATTCCCTGCCACAGAGTCAGGGTGGGATGGGGGGTTGGGGGGTGGGTGGGAGGGATACTGGGATCCGTGGTGGTGGAAAATGGGCACTGGTGGAGGGACGGGTGTTTGATCATTGTACAATTGAAACCCAAGCACAAAAATTTGCAAGTCTACAACTGTACCTCATGGGGTTTCACTAACAAAAATTTAAAAAAATGTAAATGATGGAGAATGGGCACTGGTGGAGGGATGGGTACTCGATCATTGTATAACTGAGACCCAAGCACCAAAATTTGTAAGTCTACAACTATACCTCATGGTGTCTCACTAATAAAATTAAAAAAAAATTTGGTTTTCATTAAATATTATGGTGATTGATCCTATCTTATAATGGATCATAATGACGATATAACTTCATAATTGTTTTATATAATAGAGCCGTACATGGTTGAAATCGTTATCGGTGCCTAGATATTTGTAAGACTATACGTAGTCATCACTGTCACTGTCACAGTCCTCCCGTTGTTCATCGATTTGCTCGAGCGGGCCCAGTCACGTCTCCATTGTGAGACTTGTTGTTACTGTGTTTGGCATATCGAGTATATCATGGGGAGCTTGACAGGCTTTGCCGTGTGAGTGAGATAGAAATGATATTTTTAGATATGGCATATTGCATATCATATATTATTTTATAAATTATAATATAGCAAAATAATATAATAAAATAGGAAATAATTATATTTCTATATGTGCGATATATACTGCCTATTATATATCTTTTCATTAAAATTATAACATAAAATATATATTTAAATATATGAAATATATATCTGAAATGATTCTATGACTGAATATTTGTACAACAGCACTCATAAATATATGCGACTTACTGCATAATATATATTATTTTTAATTTTTACCGATTCTATTTTAAGGACGTATATGGCTCTATGTTCCTTGTTTGTCTCAGGTCTTGCATACCTCTGAGACTTCTTCCGGCTGGGGTGTTTCCTGAGCCCACAGTCACCTTTATTTCCTCCATAAATCGAATAATTAGGTGTTAGATAAGTTCCCTTTCTTATCAAATATGTTTCACACCACCCAAATGTTACAAATTCCACCCCTAACTACCCACACCCCCCCCAAAAAAAACAACAAACCGTTTGTAATGAAAATATTGCCACCCACGTCCATTAATATTCAGGGGGCATTGTAATTAATAATCCATTAGCAGGGAACAGCGGGAAACAGCCAAGGGCGGCCAGCGCCGCAACCATTTCTTTTGGAATTTAATATTCGGACGGCACCTCCCTGCTTCTTTGTAAATTATGCCCCAAACAGGGTCACAAATATTCCGTGCGTGATGAGGCCCGGTGCAAATCATAAATTTCCAGGAGGGTTTTTGCGAATCTCGTTTATTTATTTATTTATTTGTCTCTTGAAATACGGTTTTTTTTCTTCATTTTTTCGCCCCACTCTAGGGTTGAGTGATGGAGGGTATCCCGGGTTCTGGTAGATTTAGGTGCTGGGCAGGCCATAAAAAGAGAGGACATCATTATTATATCATGCCGCTATTGCTTCTCACTCACGACTCAAGCATCTACCAAGAAAGTGTTTCCGAGCTGGGAGGGGACGTTTTATCACTCTCTGGGCTGAGGAGGGAACAGACGCTGCAAAAAAGTTGGCTGGTGAGGACCGTAGGGATGCTAATGAAAATAGCTATTCCTTCCTTCCTTCCTTCCTTCCTTCCTTCCTTCCTTCCTTCCTTCCTTCCTTCCTTCCTCCCTCTGTCCCTCCCTCCCTCCATCCCTCCCTCTCTTCCTTCCTTCCTTCCTTCCTTCCTTCCTTCCTTCCTTCCTTCTTTCCTTCCTCCCTCCCTCCCTTCCTCCCTCCCTCCCTCTCTCCCTCCTTCCCTTCCTCCCTCCCTTCCTTCCTTCCTTCCTTCCTTCCTTCCTTCCTTCCTTCCTTCCTCCTTCCTTCCCCTTCCTTCCTTCCTTCCTTCCTTCCTTCCTTCCTTCCTTCCTTCTTCCCTCCCTTCCTTCATCCGTTCTTTCCTCCCTTCCTCCCTCCCTCCCTCCCTTCCTCCCTCCCTCCCTCCCTCCCTCCCTCCCTTTCTTCCTTCCCTCCTCCCTTCTTTTCTTCCTCCATTCCTCCCTGCCTCCCTCACTCCCTCCCTCCTTCCCTTCCTTCCCTTCCTTCCTTCCTTCCTTCCTTCCTTCCTTCCTTCCTTCCTCCCTTCTTCCCTCCTTCTCTACCTCCCTCCCTCCCTTCCCTCCCTTCCTTCCCCCCTCTTTCTCTCCCTTCCTTCCTTCTTTCCCTACCCCTCTCTTTTTCTTCTTTCCCTCCCTCCCTCCCTCCCTCCCTCCCTCCCTCCCTCCCTCCCTTCCTTCCTTCCTTCCTTCCTTTCTCTCTTTTCTTTCTTTTTTGGGTCCCACCCGGCGATACTCAGGGGTTCCTCCTGGCTCTGCACTCAGGAATGACTCCTGGCGGTGCTCGGGGGACCCTAGGGGATGCTGGGAATCGAACCCGGGTCGGCCGCGTGCAAGGCAAGCGCCCTCCCTGCTGTGCTATCACTCCAGCCCCTCTAAGAGTCTTTTTTTTTTTTTTTTAGCTTGAAATGACAATTTCTCTGCGCCCATGAAGTACAAGCTGATATATCTGGTGGCAGGGAACCTAGAGGTTGAGAATTTCATTTATTTTCAGCGTGAAAACTTCCCCTTGGGTCAAGGTCGGAGGATGACCTTGTGGGGCTCACGTTTAAGGCCAGGGGACCCGCCTTGGGCACCTTTGCGATGGCCGGAAGGCTGATGCAGGAGGCTGGGTGTACCTTCGTCGTCGTCGTCGGGAGATCGTGTTTGAGAGGGTTTCTTGCAGAGCGTGACGAGCTTCAGGGAGGGTGTGACCCATGGCTTGCCGGTTACGCCTGTCCCCTGCAGTCGTGTTGAGGCTGTGCCATCAACCACCAAGATTCTGCAAATCTCTCGAGTCATGCCCCCCAGAACAGATGCCAAACTGAAGACACTGTGGCATGGAGCAGAAGAGATTGGCGTGTTGGATCACTCTATGCGAACACAATCGCACTGTGTCTGCTCTCTTAATCTCTGACTGTCTTGTCTCTCCCTCTCTCTCCCTCTCCTCTCTCTTCCTCTCCCTCTGTCTCTCTGTCTCTCTCTGTCTTTCTGTCTCTGTGTCTGTCTCTGTCTCTCCCTCTCTCTCCCTCTCCTCTCTCTCCCTCTGTCTCCCTCTCCTCTCTCTTTCTCTCTCTCTGTCTCTCTCTATCTGTCTTTCTGTCTCTGTCTCTCTCTGTCTTTCTGTCTCTGTTTCTCTGTCTGTCTCTGTCTCTCCCTCTCCTCTCTCTCCCTCTCCTCTCTCTTCCTCTCTCTCTATCATCTCTGTCTCTCTCTATGTCTTTCTGTCTCTGTCTCTCTGTCTGTCTCTGTCTCTCCCTCTCTCTCCCTCTCCTCTCTCTATCTCTGTCTCTGTCTCTCTCTCTGTCTTTCTGTCTCTGTCTCTCTGTGTCTGTCTCTCCCTTTCCTCTCTCGTCCTCTCTCTCTATCTCTGTCTCTCTCTGTCTTTCTGTCTCTGTCTCTGTGTGTCTGTTTCTTCCTCTCCTCTCTCTTCCTCTCTATCTCTGTCTCTCTGTCTGTCTTTATCTGTCTCTCTGCTTCTGTCTCTCTGTGTCTGTCTCTGTCTCTCCTTCTCTCTCCCTCTCCTCTCTCTATCTCTGTCTCTCTGTCTCTGTTTCTCTCTGTCTTTCTGTCTCTGTCTCTCCTTCTCTCTCCCTCTCCTCTCTCTTCCTCTCTCTATCTCTGTCTCTCTGTCTGTGTCTCTCCCTCTCTCTCTCTCCTCTCTCTTCCTCTCTCTCTATCTCTGTATCTCTCTATATCTTTCAGTCTCTGTCTCTCTCTGTCTGTCTCTGTCTCTGTCTCTCTCTCTCCCTCCTCTCTCTTCCTCTCTCTCTCTATCTCTGTCTCTGTCTGTTTTTCTCTGTCTCTCTGTCTGTCTCGGTCTCTATCTCTGTCACTCTCTTTCTCCCTCCTTCCCTCTCTCTCTGCATTTGGGCCCGCAGTGCTCAGGGCTTCCTTCTGACTCTGTGCTCAAGGATCCCTCTCGACGGTGCTCAGGGGACCCTCTGTGCTGCTAGACGTGGACCCCAGGTTGGTCAGGCACAAGGCAAGCCCCTCACGCACTGTATTATTTCTTGTGCCCCTGGGAGACTCAGAAAGGAGGCTGTTCTACTAGGGTGTCTGAGCTGTACGTAGTCTCCATTCTCGGTTCTGCATGCACCCTTGGGACCTCATCATCCTGTCTCCCGTCTCCTTGGGGCCATGTGTCCCTTTCCCCAGGGTTCTGCACGGGTGCGGCTTCTTGTCGTCAGTGTTTATTAATGCCCATCGCTGCTTGGGACGAGATCATCATCTGAGATACGGATTTCTTTTTCTTTCTTTCTTTCTTTCTTTCTTTCTCTTTCTGTCTTTCTTTCTTTCTTTCTTTCTTTCTTTCTTTCTTTCTTTCTTTCTTTCTTTAGATTTTAGTGAATCACCAGAATCTCCTGCCTCCGCACCTAGCTGTCCTCACTGGGGCCTCTCGGAGGAGGGCGGGTTGAGTCGCCCCCATCCCCGAGCAGAGCCCCCAGCAGCCGAAGACCTCCATAACCAGCCAAAGCCATGCTGAGACCACTCTCCACATGTCCAGACAAGCCTCATGCATGAAGGAACTGGCACAGAAACCCAGGCATGAGGGTTCCGGGGCTGAGATCTCCAAGCCTGCTCGGATTGGAACTGGGCCTTCTCCACCCAGACCCCCCCGTCTTCCAGTAGGTAGGCGTCACACCCACCAGCTGCCACCGGCGCCAGGTTGGTCCCATCAAGGGCCAAGACGCAGAGACCGTAAAACCCAGCTCCCGGTAGCGACGTCTTACTATCTCGTTCTTACTTTGGAGAACCCGGCAGGCTACCGAAAGTATCCTGCCCGCAAGGCAGAGTCTGGCAAACTCCCCGTGTCGTACTCAATATGCCAAATGCCACTAACAAGGATGGGTCTCATTCTCCTAACCCTGAAAAAGCCTTGAATATGGCACTTTGTAAAAATCTCAGGGCTGGGAAGAAGGAGACGTTACTGGGGCCTGCTCAAGGCAATCGACGAATAACAGGATGGTCGTGATTCGTGATCGTGACTGAATCACCGTCAGATAGTTAGAAGCTTCCATGTTTGGATTACAATCACACAATGATCCAACACCCATCCCTCCACCAGGGCACATTCCCCACCACCAATATCCCCGGTCTAACCCCCATTTCCCACCCTCCCCCTGCCTCCATGGCAGACACGATTCCCCATAATCTCTCTGTACTTTGGGGCATTATGGTTTGCAGCACAGACCCTGAGAGGTGATGGATTTCTTGTTTCATGCCAGCTTGGGGTATTTTGTTCTCAGGCTCTCACGCCACTGTCTCATCAGACCCTTTCCACGATAGAGGGGTTTTCATACATTAAAAATAAAGGACCTCCAGAAGGAGAGAGAGAAAAATGAGAGAGAGCGAGAGACAGAGACAGGGACAGAGAGACAGAGAGAGGGTGAGAGAGAGGCAGAGAGAGATCGAGAGAGGGTGAGAGAGAGAGGGAGAGAGAGATAGAGATAGAGCAAGAGAGAGAGGGAGAGAGAGACAGAGACAGAGAGCAAGAGAGAGAGGGAGAGAGAGACCAAGAGAGGGTGAGAGAAAGTGAGAGAGGGAGAGAGAGAAAGAGATAGAGAGAGGGCTAGAGAGAGAGGGAGGGAGAGACAGAAACAGAGAAACAGAGAGAGACAGAGAGAGTGAGAGAGAGAGGGAGACAGAGGGACAGAGAGAGGGTGTGAGAGAGACAGAGAGAGGATGAGAGAGCAGGAGAGACAAACAGAGAGACAGAGGAAGGGTGAGAGGGAGAAAGAGATAGAGAGAGGGTACGAGAGAGGGTGAGAGAGAGGGAGAGAGAGACAGAGAGAGGATGAGAGAGAGAGAGGGAGAGAGAGACAGAGGGAGGGTTAGAGGGAGAGATAGAGAGAGGGGGCAACAGAGAGAGGCAGAGAGAGACCGAGAGAGGGTAAGAGAGAGGGAGAGAGAGACAGAGAGAGGATGAGAGAGAGAGGGAGAGAGACAGAGACAGAGGGTGAGAGAGAGAGGGAGAGAGACAGAGAGAGGGTGAGAGAGAGCGAGAGAGGGAGAGATAAAGAGAGAGAGAAGACTAGAGAGAGAGGAAGGGAGAGACAGAAACAGAGAGACAGAGAGAGCAGAGAGGGTGAGAGAGGGAGACAGAGGGACAGAGAGAGGGTGTGAGAGAGAGACAGAGAGAGGATGAGAGAGAGAGACAGAGAGATAATGAGAGAGAGAGGGAGAGACCGAGAGAGAGGGTGAGAGAGAGGGAGAGACAGAGGGAGGATGAGAGAGAAAAAGAGATAGAGAGAGGGCTGGAGAGAGAAAGAGGGAGGGAGAGACAGAGAGAAGGTGAGAGAGAGAGAGAGAGAGAGAGAAGAGGTTGGGATGGGGAGGATTTGGGAGGACACCTGGGGACCCTGGTGGTGGGAAATGTGCCCTGGTGGAGGGACGGGTGTTGGAACTCCTCTCTCTGTCTCTCTCTCCCTTTCACCCTTCCTCTGTCTCTCTGTTTGTCTCTCTCTCTCTCTCTCTCTTTCTCTCTCTCATCCTCTCTCTGTCTCTCTCACTGAAACTCAACCATGGACAACCTTGTGACTGTCCGGTATGTCTTGTTCCTGGACAGGTCCCCTGGGCGCACGGCCGCTGTCTTCAACAGTTGCTTGAATTTTGCACCTTGAAAACGGACCCTCACGGCCTCCTGCACTCAGGAAGTTCTTCGGATCCAAAAGGGATGGTGTGGAGGGGGCTTAGGTGGGCCACAAGAGCGTTTTCTGTCTTGGCCTCGGAGGGGCCTTCTTGCATATGCCCTGCTCGAACCCGGCGTTCACCCCTCCCTTAGTTACAGGCATCTGTTTCCCCTTCAAGGTTTTGTCCTCTTGTCCATCCACCATAGGGCGACCGTGCGTGTCTCCTCCGAGGAGGCCGCCCCCCCACCTCCCCTGCGGACCCCCACCCACCCACCCATCCACCCAGCAGCTCCTGGTGCGGGAAAAGCCCGCCTGGAAGGGAATCGCAAATCATTCATTTACAGCACAGGGCCCGGCCTCCCACCCGCCCGCCCGCCTTCTCTCTGACAGCAGCTGCCCTGGGGATTAGCGGCCGGTTTCCTTCTCACTCAGCCAGACGGAGAGGGAGAGTCGTTGTCCGCGGCACCCGGCTGGCCTGAGCGCTGCAGATTCTCCTTCTCTTACTGCTTTTTCTCTTCTTCTTTCTTTGTCATTCTCTCTTTTTCATTTTCCTTCTCCTGTTTCCCTTCCTTCCTTCCTTCCTTCCTTCCTTCCTTCCTTCCTTCCTTCCTTCCTTCCTTCCCTCTCGCCTGCCTTCCTTCCTTCCTTCCTTCCTTCCTTCCTTCCTTCCTTCCTTCCTTCCTCCCTCCCTTCCTCCCTCCCTCCCTCCCTCCCTCCCTCCCTCCCTCCCTTCCTTCCTCCCTTTCTTCCCTCCCTCTCACCTTCCTTCCTTCCTTCCTTCCTTCCTTCCTTCCTTCCTTCCTTCCTTCCTTCCTTCCCTCCCTCTCGCCTGCCTGCCTTCCTTCCTTCCTTCCTTCCTTCCTTCCTTCCTTCCTTCCTTCCTCCCTCCCTCCCTCCCTCCCTCCCTCCCTTCCTTCCTTCCCTCCATCATCTGACCATTCTCTGGGCTTACTCCTGGCTCTGTGCTCAGGAACTTCCCCTGTCTGGGTCCAGGGGACCATAGGCAGCGCCAGGGATGGAATCAGGGTCAGGGACATGCAAGGCCCCTTTCATCCGTCCCATCTCTCTGGCCAATCCGAGCAGATTTCTCTCTCAACATTGCAGTCGGCTTCCTTTCCTGGGTGATGTCTGCTTACAACTCCCTTTTCTTTTTTAATTAGATAGGAAGCAGGATAATGCAGAAGGAGAAAGACAGGTGTGTGTGTGTGTGTGTGTGTGTGTGTGTGTGTGTGTGTGTTGCCACTCATACGTGGAATCTTAAACAAGCCAGACACAGGAACGAGACGAGTCAGGTGATAGCCGGAGGCTTGGGAAATTGGGTAGCTCTTTGTCGAAATGAACCAATTTCTAGTTACACAACCAATATGTTCCGAGGCTTTCAAATAACAGCTTTGGGAGTCTATTAATAAAACTGTGATGGGGTGAGAGAGTGGCCAAGATTGCCACGAGGATTCCGTCACAAATTTATCAGCCTCCGATGCCACCGTGATGTGTTTAGTATCAGATGCCTGATATTTTTTTCCCGACAGCTGCGAAGAAGTGATGTTCAACTGTTGATCGGTTGTCATGCTCCGGGTGGGCGATGCATTTCTGTTGCCTCAGAACGAAATGCACACCTACCGTTGGGTCATCAATGTCATGCAATGTCAGGGGGTGTGTTCAAGTTTTGGTCGTGTGACACAGTCGAGAGATATTCAGGGAAGCCGGATGCCAAGACCTTGGGGGTGCAGAGGACCAAGTTCTACCCACTGCCCCTTCTTCCCTGGGCATTTCCGGAGCTTCCAGAACCTGAACCTAAAGGCCATCCCCCCTCCCCCCCCCCCAACCCTCCGCTCTGGCCTAACTGTGCCCGTCACTCCTGGAAGAGAATTCAGCCGGCAGCCTGAGAAAGACAGAGAGAGGAGCTGAGACAGAGTGTGCAAAGACAACACGGAGAAAGGTCACAGCAAACAATTCTCTGTGAAAAACAATTTGCATAGGAAATGATGCAGTAAATGATGATTCTAGTGGGACGTGCTCGCCATGGTAATGGCAGGAAGTGGCGTGTTCCCAAGCGGAGTTTCGGAGTGTGGTGGCTGGGCACTGAGATCCCGGACCATGGCAAAGACCCGCTTTTTTTTGTCTCCGTGGTGAGGACCAGGCCACCTGCCTTCTTTCTACAGGGACTAGGGAATCTCACGGTCTACAGCTTGCCCGCAATCTCAGCCACCTCGTGGTTCTTTTGCATGTGCGTTATGGAAATGGAATGTATTACAGTCTTCGCTTTTCGGGGGTAATAATGATCTCATCCTGGTGTCTCTACGTCCTTCAAAAATTCTAGGAAGGGGATCACGGAGTTTGCAGTAGCTGAAATAAAAACGACCGCAACAAAACACCGACCACAGTTGCGGACACAGTGTAAGAAGTGGTTTGTTGCCAGCTGGAAGTTTCTTCTTCTTTTATTTTGTTTTTAAAGAGGATTCTATTTTATTGTATTTTTATTTTCTTTTTTAATGAATCACCGTGAGATAGAGTTAGAGACTTACAAACTTTTGTGGTTACGTTTCAGTCATACAGTGATCGAGCACCCATCCTTCCACCAGTGCCCACTCTCCACCACCACTGATCACAGTATCCCTCCCACCACCCCCATCTCTTCTCTCCTACCTCCGAGGCACGCACATTCCCTTCTCTCTCTCACTCTCTCTCTCTCTCTCTCTCTCTCTCTCCTTTTGGGCATTGTGGTTTGCAATACGGGTCCTATGTGACCAACATGTTTGGTCTATAGACTGCTCTCAGCAAGCATCTCTCATTCCGAGCCAGCCCTGCAAGCATCATTCACTTCGTGGTCCCTTCTCTATCCCAGCTTGGAAGCTTCTGAATTTGAGTATTTGATAGTTATTTGAGGAGGGGTGGGTGAGACGTGGTGTGACTAGGATGGTAACTTTGTGGTGAGAACCTTCTGTAGACGCTGTTGCTAACCCAGCTGACAGGATTCGCTGTGATCTTTTGATATAACAACTGAGATCCTTGGCATCCCTACCATCGCCATTGTCCGCACTATACACAGCAACAATCACTCAGCCCGGCGGGTAAGGCACTTGCCTTGTGTGTGGGAGACCCAGCTTCCAAGCCAGGCTCCCCGGAAGGTCTCCAGCATCCTGCCGGGGGGGATTCATGATCGCAGAGCCAGGTTGACTCCCGAACACCATTGCGTGTGGCCTAATGTGCCCCCAATACCACCTGTATCACTACCAGCTTTGTCAACATCACCAGCATCATGGTCACCACGAGCCTCATTAGTGTCCTCAGGGCCATCCATAGGAGCATCCTCAGCACCATCCTCAGGACCATCCTCAGGACCATCATCAGAGCATCCTCAGGATCATCCTCAGTACTAATCTCAGGAACATCCTCAGGAACATCCTCAGGAACACCCTCAGGACCATCCTTAGGACCATTATCAGGACCATCCTCAGAGCATCCTCAGGGCCATCCTCAGGACCATCCTCAGAACCATCCTCAGGACCATCCTCAGGACCATCCTCAGGACGAATCTCAGGACCATCCTCAGGACCATCCTCAGAGCACCCTCAGGACCATCCTCAGAACTAACCTCAGGACCATCCTCAGGACCATCCTCAGGACCATCCTCAGGACTAACCTCAGGACCATCCTCAGGACCATCCTCAGGACCATCCTCAGAACTAACCTCAGGACCATCCTCAGGACCATCCTCAGGACCATCCTCAGGACTAACCTCAGGACCATCCTCAGGACCATCCTCAGGACCATCCTCAGGACCATCCTCAGAACTAACCTCAGGACCATCCTCAGGACCATCCTCAGGACTAACCTCAGAACCATCCTCAGGACCATCCTCAGGACCATCCTCAGGACCATCCTCAGGACCATCCTCAGAGCACCCTCAGGACCATCCTCAGAACTAACCTCAGGACCATCCTTAGGACCATCCTCAGGACCATCCTCAGAGCATCCTTAGGGCCATCCTCAGGACCATCCTCAGGACCATCCTCAGAACCATCCTCAGGACCATCCTCAGAACCATCCTCAGGACCATCCTCAGGACCAACCTCAGGACCATCCTCAGGACCATCCTCAGAGCATCCTCAGGGCCATCCTCAGGACCATCCTCAGGACTAACCTCAGGACCATCCTCAGGACCATCCTCAGAACTAACCTCAGGACCATCCTCAGGACCATCCTCAGGACTAACCTCAGGACCATCCTCAGGACCACCCTCAGGACTAACCTCAGAACCATCCTCAGGACCATCTCAGAACCATCCTCAGGACCATCCTCAGGACCATCCTCAGAACTAACCTCAGGACCATCCTCAGGACCATCCTCAGAACTAACCTCAGGACCATCCTCAGGACCATCCTCAGGACTAACCTCAGAACCATCCTCAGGACCATCCTCAGGACCATCCTCAGGACCATCCTCAGAACTAACCTCAGGACCATCCTCAGGACTAACCTCAGGACCATCCTCAGAGCATCCTCAGGACCATCCTCAGGACCATCCTCAGAGCATCCTCAGGGCCATCCTCAGGACCATCCTCAGGACCATTCTCAGGACCATCCTCAGAGCATCCTCAGGACCATCCTCAGGACCCTCCTCAGCACCATCCCCAGGACCATCCTCAGCACCATCCTCAGGACCATCCTCAGGACCATCATCAGGACCATCCTCAGGACCATCCTCAGGACCATCATCAGGACCATCCTCAGGACCATCCTCAGAGCATCCTCAGGGCCATCCTCAGGACCATCCTCAGAACCATCCTCAGGACCATCCTCAGGACCAACCTCAGAGCATCCTCAGGACCATCCTCAGGAATATCCTCAGGACCATCCTCAGAGCATCCTCAGGACCATCCTCAGGACCATCCTCCACATCTTCCTCCACACCATCCTCAGGACCATCCTCAGGACCGACCTCAGGACCATCCTCAGGACCATCCCCAGGACCATCCTCAGCACCATCCTCAGGACCATCCTCAGGACCATCATCAGGACCATCATCAGGACCATCCTCAGGACCATCCTCAGGACCATCATCAGGACCATCCTCAGGACCATCCTCAGAGCATCCTCAGGATCATCCTCAGTACTAACCTCAGGACCATCCTCAGGACCATCCTCAGGACTAACCTCAGGACCATTCTCAGGACCATCCTCAGGACCATCCTCAGGACCATCCTCAGGACCCTCCTTAGGACCATCCTCAGGACCATCCTCAGAGCATCTTCAGGACCATTCTCAGGACCATCCTCAGAGCATCCTCAGGACCATCCTCAGGACCCTCCTCAGCACCATCCCCAGGACCATCCTCAGCACCATCCTCAGGACCATCCTCAGGACCATCATCAGGACCATCCTCAGGACCATCCTCAGGACCATCATCAGGACCATCCTCAGGACCATCCTCAGAGCATCCTCAGGACCATCCTCAGGACCATCCTCCACACCTTCCTCCACACCATCCTCAGGACCATCCTCAGGACCATCCTCAGAACCATCCTCAGGACCATCCTCAGGACCAACCTCAGGACCATCCTCAGGACCATCCTCAGGACCATCCTCAGAGCATCCTCAGGACCATCCTCAGGAATATCCTCAGGACCATCCTCAGAGCATCCTCAGGACCATCCTCAGGACCATCCTCCACACCTTCCTCCACACCATCCTCAGGACCATCCTCAGGACCGACCTCAGGACCATCCTCAGGACCATCCTCAGGACCATCCTCAGAGCATCCTCAGGACCATCCTCAGGAACATCCTCAGGAACATCCTCAGGACCATCTTCAGAGCATCCTCAGCACCATCCTCAGGACCATCCTCCACACCTTCCTCCACACCATCCTCAGGACCATCCTCAGGACTAACCTCATGAACATCCTCAGGACCATCCTCAGCATCCTCAGAACCATCCTCATCCCCTCCACCCTCTCCTTCTCCTCTCCATCTTTGTGGCATCCCTGCTACCTCAGCTACCAACACCACCATTATCACACAACCCTCATCAACCAGGAACAAACGGATGGGCCAGCTAAATGGAGGAGAAGGGGCTATGTGTGTATGTCTATGTGTGTGTGTGTCAAGTTGCAAAGCTGTGTGTGGTGGACAGGAGGGAAAGTAAATTCCATCACTGTTTTGTCTCCATGATTTGTCCCAGAAGAACAAATAACCCTTGAGACAAACTCACTTTATGGCCTCATCTGTCCCAAAGGCACTGTAGCTCTGTCACACTGTCCTCCCATTGTCCATCAATTTGCTCGAGTGGACCCAGTAACGTCTCCATTGTAAGATTTGTTACTGTCTTTTGGCAGATCGAATCCCTCATGAGTAGTTTGCCAGGCTTTGCCGTACCAGTGGGATACTCTCAGTAGCTTGCCGGGCTCTCCGAAAGAGGCGGAGGAATTGAACCCAGGTCGGCCGCGTGCAAGGCAAACGCTCTCCCCCGCTGTGCAAATCAGGTGAGGTTCGCAATACAGGCAGACGTCTGCAGAACACTTGTTCCTCAGATGGGGGTTGGTTGGCGCCATAAATAGGGAATGAGGTGGGTGCTGGAGTGATAGCAGAGTGAGTAGGGTGTTTGCCTCGAACATGGCCGACTTGGATTCGATCTCTGGCATCCCATATGGTCCCCCAGCGCAGCCAGGAGTAATTCCTGAGTGCAGAGCCAGGAGTCACTCCTGAGCATTGCCAGGTGTGACCTAAAAAAGCAAAAAAATTATATATATATATATATATATATATATATATATATATAGAGGGCTGGAGAGATAGCACAGTGGGTAGGGCGTTTGCCTTGCACACAGCCAACTTGACTGACCCGAGTTCGATTCCTCCGCCCCTCTCGGAGAGCCCGGCAAGCTACCGAGAGTATCTCGCCCACACGGCAAAGCCTGGCAAGCTCTCTGTGACGTATTCGAGATGCCAGACACAGTAACAATTGTCACAATGGAGACGTTGACAATTGTCACAATGGAGATGTTAACAATTGTCACAATGGAGACGTTACGGGGCCCCGCTCGAGCAAATCAATGAACAATGGGAGGACAGTGCTGAATACAGTGATGAATATATATGGAATGGGATAGAGAGTTGGGTTCTTGGTCCACCAGACGGTTCGCCTCTCTGGACACCACCCTCTTATGCCTTCTTTCTTTTTTTAGTTCTGTATGGAGACCCTGTTATAACTCTGGGACTGGGCACCTAATCATCACCTGCACCATCATCCTCTGCCTCTAACGCCCTCAGTACAAGCATCCCCACCAGAGGCATCCCCCCACCGTCAATATCCCACCATCAACCCCTCGATGAATATCACCAGCACCACCCACTCTACTGCCATCACCAATGTCCTAAGCATCGGTGTTACCATCTCTGTTACCCAACTCCATCACCACCAACATCACCAATATTGCCAACTCCCTCTGCGTCAATTATTGTCATTGTCTTCAATTCCACGGTCCCCTTCCCAACCACATCTGCACCATCGCTTCTTCCTTCCCAGTCTCCCCCCCGCCATGACCGCCATTTACCACTTGTATCACCCCTGCCAATCTATTACCACTGCTATCTTCGCCAGCATTTTTTGGGGGGGTTGTTTGCTTTTTGGAGGTCACTCTTGGCGATGCACAGGATTTACTCCTGGCGGTGCTTGGGGGACCCTATGGGATGCTGGGAATCGAACCCGGGTCGGCCGTGTGCAAGGCAAAACCCCTTCTCTCTGTGCTATTACTCCAGCCCATCTGCCACCACTTTTCATCTTGATATAATATCGCGTCCCGATGTTTCACGCCCTCCGTCATCAAAATTTCACATGTCAGGTCGGGAGAGAGTCCTGTGTGATGAACTGGTTTAAGCTATTTCTTTTTGGGTCCCATCCAGCGATGCTCAGGGGTCACTCCTGGCTCATAAACTCAGGAATGACTCCTGGCGGTGCTCAGGGGACCCTTATGGGATGCTGGGAATCGAACCTGGGTTGGCCGCATGCAAGGCAAACGCCCTACCTGCTGTACTATCGCTCTGGCCCTAAGTTATTATTTTCTTTAATCATTGGCAATAATATTCTACAGTTTTAGAAAACATCATCCTTATACATGATGACCTTTTGGTACCTATCCTTCAAACCATAATGCCCAGAAGTTGGCAGGGGAGAGAACCTGGGGACATCAGTGGTGGAAAATGAATCCTGCTGGAGGGACGGGTGTTGGGATATTGTAGGACTGAAACCCAGTCACGAGCAACTTTATAACTGTGCAGCTCATGACGATTCAACTAAAAACAATTTTTTTTAAAAAAAGGCATTCTCATATGCTTCTTTTGCAAACCACAACACCCAAAAGGAGAGAGAGAACAGAGGGGAATGCCCTGCCACAGAGGCAAGGTGGGATGGGGGGGGATAGGAGGGTGGGAGGGATACTGGGAGCACTGGAGGTGGAGAATGGGCACTGGTGGAGGGATGGGTACTTGATCATTGAATAATTGAAACCCAAGCACAAAAATTTGTAAGTCTACAACTGTACCTCATGGTGTCTCACTAATAAAAAAATTAAAAAATGTTTTAAATAAAAATAAAAGCATTCTCATACCTTTGGACAAGAAGGGTTCAGAGTTGGTGAGAGTCAGACCCTTCAAATTTACGAGCCATCATCTGTGCAGACTGTGTGAATCCCTGAGACCCTGAGGTGAATTCCTCACAGAACCTGGGATCAACCCAGAAGGATGTGCTATGACCGAAAGCACACCTTGACCGCGGACAACGCATTGCGAAAGGTAAGGTTCTCCGCCCTACTGCACTGCATCCTTCCTGGATGATGAATGATGGTCACAGAATCCTCCTTATTTATGGAGTCCAGTGATCTCCACAGAAAGTGCCTGGTTGCCTAGAGCATGGCCCCAAGAAAGCCACTTTCTCTGCTGGGAGATGCCTCATTTCTGGGAGATTAACATGCTTTGTGGTGCCTCAGTGAGGCCTCACTATATGAGTAAGTTTAGTAGTACTTAAATGAAATCAGGAGATGGGGAGAAAGAGACAGAGAGACAAAGAAAGAAATGGAGACACAAAGAGAGGGAGAGAGAGAGAGGAGAGAGGAAAAAAGAGAAGGAGAGAGACAGAGACAAAGAGACAGAGACAGAAAGAGACACAGAGAGAGGGAGAGAAGGACAGTGAGAGAGAGAGAAAGAGGGAGAGAGAGAAAGAGGAGGAGAGAGAAAGAGAGGGAGAGAGAGACAGAGAGAGGCAGACATAGTTGGATAGAGACAGGAGATACAGAGATAGATGGGTACAGATAGAAAGAGATACAGAGAGACAGCGAGAGAGAAAGAGAGGGAGAGAGAGAGAGAAAGAGGAGAGACAGACAAAAAGACTGAAAGAGATGCCAAACACAGTCACAACCGAGACTCACGATGGAGACGTTACTGGGCCCGCTCGAGCAAATCAATGAACAAGGGGAAGACAGTGACCGTGACAGAATTTTATTATATTTAATAATTTTTTTTCTGTTGTATAAATTTCATCTTTAAATTTTATATGGAAATAAGCAACGTTTCTAATACAAAAAGTAAACATTACTTCAACTATTAAAAGAAAGATACGTCAAGATTGTTTTCACGATAAATCTGTGACTTATTCTCCATTTGTTGTGTGTGTTTATTTTATACAGCGATTTAAATGCCTCTGCGTATTTTACCTGCTAAGATGTGTTTAGATGTGATTGTACCTACTGAATTTTTAAATGTGCAAACTTGTATCTTCAATTATTTATATTGTTTTATATAAATTAGCTACTGTGTGGTTTAAAGTTTTCTTATGAGATATATGTAATGAAAAACATATACACTGCATGATAGTCTAACAAATATATGTTACTTTTTACTTTACTTTAATAATATAATATACAACATCCTCTCTTAAGAGTTACATGGTATGAAATATTGTATCTCATTATAACACAAATAAAAACCCTGCTTTGCATTGGTGCTACCTATTTGAAAAGTCTTAGAGACTTCTATTCGGACACATTGTATAATATTGTCATAAACACGTTGTATTCCATTGTATTATCGTTGTCAACATCACCTTACGTTAGACTACAGAATGCATTCTATGTTTGACTACATTGTAAAATGTACCTCTCGTACTAATGTACACAGTATTTTGTGATAGGTTTACAACAACAGCTTTCATTTTCAGGTTTACAAGATCAGTTTTCAGTTTACCTATCAGATCCCATGCAAACTCTCTATTACCAGGATGTCTTGTCATGCATTTAACCCCTCCTCCACGAACTGGTTTTATTTGCCTATATATACGCATTATATTAACTGCCACCAATTCTTTTTATTTATTTTTTTCTTTTTGAGTCCCACCCGGCGATGCACAGGGGTTAAACTCCCGGCTCATGCACTCCTGGCGGTGCTCTGGGGACCCTATGGGCTGCTGGGAATCGAACCTGGGTCGGTCGCGTGCAAGGCAAACGCCCTCCCCGCTGTGCTATGGCTCCAGCCCCCACTTTGTTATTTTATTTTTTAACTGAGGTACAATTGACCCCTACGCCTCTATTTATTGTGTTTGTTATACAGACTCTATCCTAACACAGGATCTTGCTTTCAGGACTGCAGGATTTGACGCCGGTATTCATCCTGCTCAATTCTCCCACTCACAACTGTCACCCATAAAATTTCCCCTTTTTCTCCCCTTGTGGTGGAAAGTCACGGTGATTATTCTCCGAGCAGTTGGACGCCTCTGTGATGAACTGCTCTAAGGAAAATTCATCCTCTGCCATGCATTAAAATAAAAAAAAAATCCGACCCTGTGTTTTTCCTCCTTTCTTATTCATCACGATTCTAGGTCTCTCTTCTTCCTAATAATGCAGATCACGCGAGGGCTGTTCTTGAGATAAAAGGCTGCCCTATCCTGACCCCCTGGGTAGACGTGACCGAGTCTTAAGCGAAGGCTTTGCAGAGCTTGCCCGAGATTACAGATATTCTGCGACCTTTTAATCCACTTCGTCTTCGCCGAAAATGCAAGGCAAGGCACGCGGGAGATGTCCCACCAAGGAGAAAGAAGTTGTAGGTCACAGAAGGGGAGTGAGTGACCCCCGAGTCACAAAGATGGAGAAGTACTGGGTTGGGGACAGTTTCCTAACTGGGGCTGTCTGTTCTCCATGTCCTTGATCAATCAGGACCTGCCACAGAGGGACCCGTTTCCTTGGGAGAAGTCTCAACTGCTTTCCGATTCTTCTCTGTTCTTTAAAATCAGGGGTTACATACGTACTAGAAGACTAATAGGAACTGGAGCGATAGCACAGTGGGTAGGGCGTTTACCTCGCACACGGCCGACCCGGGTTCGATCCCCAGCATCCCATAGGGTCCCCCAAGCACTGCCAGGAGTAATTCCTGAGTGAGTGCAGAGCCAGGAGTCACCCTCAAGCATGGCTGGGTGTGACCCCCCCCCAGCAAAAAAAAAAATTCATAGCCACGGCCACAGAAAACAGGGTCTAGGAGGACTCGTCAATGGTTGGAACCAACCCCAAGTGTGTGTGGGGCAGAGGGTAGGTTCACACTGGACACACTGGACAAGGATCACACTGGACAAGGGTGTCGTCTCTAAGATTTCCAGGAGTTCAGCACAGCCAGAAACCAAGTGGAGAAAACATTTGCCAAGAATTTGGGAGATGAATACTCAACGTTCGCCATCTGTAGACGGCTGATTTGGGTCGGGGTCTTCGTCAGACTCGGAGGCCCCAAGACCTATCATCTAAGCTCCTCACCGAGGAACATGGTAGGTTTCCAACAAAAAGGTAAAGGTAAAGGCCCTCCCGTTGATCGTCGATTTGCTCGAGCGGGCCCAGTAACGTCTCCATTGGAGACTTTGTTGTTACTGTGTCTGGCATATCAAATACTCTCGGTAGCTTGCCGGGCTCTCCGAGAGGGGCGGAGGAATCGAACTCGGGTCGGCCATGTTGGCCGCTTGTAAGGCGAACGCCCTACCCGCTGTGCTATCGCTCCAACAACGGGTTGGTTTTTCTTTTTTTGGTTGGGAGAGAACAGAGACACACCATCCCCAGAGCAGATCGGAAGAGTTAGATCTCTCTTGCTTGGATCTCCTTTCATTGCCTTGGGGGAGGAGATGGCAATGGAGGATACACCTGGCAATGCTCAGGACCTACTCCTAGCTCTGTGCTCACTCTTGGTCGTGTCCATTCAATCACGATCAGCTCATGATTGAACAAGGCTCAGAAATTTGCCAGGAAAGCACAGTAACTCCCGTCTCGCCTCTCGCTTGATGTTCAACGGTGAATTGGAAAGTCAAATCACATCTCTCTTGCATAGACTTCCTCTCCCCTTTTTATGTTTAATTATCAATGTAAGTAAGGCACATTGCTGTATTTTATTAGCTGTTTTTTTTTCCTTCCCTTTTTTAAATCCACCTTCAACGTTGCCAGCAGCATTAAATGTTGAAGGAATGTTAAGGGACGGAAAGACATTTCTCAAGAAGTAGCAGAACCGTAAAATGCATCAGTGGGTTTAATTGCCCCGAGAGCTTGTAAGGAATAAATTCCTGGGTAAGGAGTCGGGCTCTCGTCTGCAGCAGAGATGGGAGAAGAACCGGCAGAGGAGAATCTCTGTGCGGAGGTACGAGGGGAGCGTTGGCCTTTCAGAAGTCGTTCGCTTCTGCTAGAATTCAAATTCCTTGGCACAGAGCAATTTGGAATAGAATCCTATGCAGGTTGTGGGGCACACACACGCACAGGTGCCAATGACAAGCCTGATTGTGGAAGAACTCCGTTAATGATACAATGGGATTGTGAGATATAAGAACACAAATGGTTCTTCCAGCCTTGGTTGGATGAACCATGGACACTACGAGGCTTTCATTGCAACCCCCCCCGGAATAGAAAGCTGTCCCCTCCCTTGAGCAATTAGCGCCATTCCTTCCTTCTCCAGAGTAAGGAGACCTTCCTTCATCCCTCCGTCTCTCCATCCATCCATCCATCCATCCATCCATCCATCCATCCATCCATCCATCCATCTTCCTACGTGTCTGTCTAGCCGTCACATATTCTAAGAAGTCAGACTCTCGTCCCCACATTCTGATCAAGGCACCTTCTTCTCTTTGGCTATTCCAAGGATTCGAACCCATTTCCAATGTGCCTGGAAATGGTCCCTTCTTACTTACAAGATTTTATTCCTGTTTTGTTCTCCAGGGACTCTCCTATGGTGAGTCTGAAAAAAACACCAGGTCCTGGGGCTCCCACGGGACTGTGTCCACGGACCTTTAATTTTGGCAGTGAGTCACATGCTTCCTGGGTTTCTAGAGTCTGTGATTTGCACAAATCCACGAGCATCCAATTGCCCTCTGCCTGCGGCAGTGAACTTTCTTTCTTTCTTTCTTTCTTTCTTTCTTTCTTTCTTTCTTTCTTTCTTTCTTTCTTTCTTTCTTTCCTTCCTTCTTTCTTTCCTTCCTTCTTTCTTTCTTTCTTTCTTTCTTTCTTTCTTTCTTTCTTTCTTTCTTTCTTTCTTTCTTTCTTTCCTCCCCTCCCTCCCTCCCTCCATTCTTCCTCTCTCTTTCTTTCTTTCTTTCTTTCTTTCTTTCTTTCTTTCTTTCTTTCTTTCTTCTTTCTTTCCTTCCCTTCCTCCCTCCATTCTTCCTCCCTCTCTCTTTCTTTCTTTCTTTCTGTCCTTTTTTCTCTCCTTCCTTCTTTCCCCTTCCTTCCTTCCTTCCTTCCTTCCTTCCTCCCTCCCTCCCTCCCTCTTTCTTTCTTTCTTTCTCTCCTTCCTTCTTTCCCTTTCTCTTCCCTTCCTTCCTTCCTTCCTTCCTTCCTTCCTTCCTTCCTTCCTTCCTTCCTTCCTACCTTCCTTCCTTCCTCTCTTTCTTTCTGTCTTTCTCTCCTTCCTTCCTTCCTTCCTTCCTCTCTTTCTTTCTGTCTTTCTCTCCTTCCTTCCTTCCTTCCTTCCTTCCTTCCTTCCTCCTCCTCCTCCTCCCCTCCCTCCCTTCCTTTCTTTCTTTCTTTCTTTCTTTCTTTCTTTCTTTCTTTCTTTCTTTCTTTCTTGAGTTTGTCCTGCCAAGAGATACCTGCAGCATAATACAGACCTTGGGTGTTTTGTCACCCCACATTGGAGATGGGGGAACAGACCAATTTCCCTTTATGCTGATTTTTCTCCTCTCTCAATTTATTAGGAATGTGTGTGTGTGTGTTTTAATTAGGTGTGTGTTTTGAGTAGATAAATCTTCCTTGTGTACCCAAGACAGAAACAGTTTATCAGAAGAAGAAGCAAATTGCCTAGGAATCCCAGAAGGGTGCGTGCGTGTGTGCGTGCGTGCGTGTGTGTGTGTGTGTGTGTGTGTGTGTGTGTGTGTGTGTGTTTCACCTCCCCTTAGCCAGGAAGCTGCGAAGAATAGAAGACACTTGTCACATCTTTTAAATTTCATTTCCCCTGCCCCCCGCTCTTGGGAAACGGACTTCCTTTCCTATCTCTACAAATCGAACGCATTTATCCCGATCAGGACCTACTCTTCTTTGGAACGATTTCCAAATGATTTCATACTCTTCTTTGGAAGGAGCAAAACTCATCGATTTGCTCCGCAGACGTTTGGATGCTGTGTGTGGGTGGAGTGGGCGTGCAGGTGTTTGAGACGGACTGACAGGGAAATGCTGATAACATCTTGACTTTAATTCCAACCTGGTTCCTTTCAAACAAGACGTGCAATCTGTCCATCAGTGGCCGTTGAGGGGCTGGCTTTTACCTAGTCCCAGACTGTGTTTTTTCACGGAGGCCAGAGCATATTTCAGAATTCCTAGCCCCTTGCGGAATCTGAGAAAAATGCCACGTGTCTCATAATAATTTCTGTGCCTGGCTGTCAGAACCGTCTCTCATCCACAAAGAACCAGGTAGTGATTTAACCCGACTCCCCCTCCAGCCCCCGCTGGCATAGCCTCAATATTGATTTATCTGGGTTATTGGATGTAGAACGCCTCATTGGCCCTTTTAATCGTGTGTACATTGGAAACCATTTCACCTAAGAAATTGCAAATTGGCGGAAATGATTGGTGTTGGGTGTTCTGGCTGTGTGTGCATGCGTGTGTGCGTGTGCGTGTGCATGTGTGTGTGTGTGTGTGTTGCGGTGGGTTCTCTTTCCAATGTTTCTTTTCTTTTTTTTGAAATAAGGTAGCTTTGGACAACCTGGCAGGCTACCGAATGTAACCTGCCCACACGGCAGAGTCTGGCCAACTCCCCGTGGCGTACCCAATATGCCAAATGCCAGGAACAATGATGGGTCTCGTTCTCCTAACCCAGAAAGAGCCTTGAATGTGGCACTTTTTAGAATCTCAGGCTAGGACGAAGGAGACGTTACTGGGGCCTGCTCGAGGCAATCGACGAACAACAGGATGGTCGTGATCATGATTGTAGATTTACAATCTGTGACAGAGCCTATGTATAACTTTGAAATTAAAACCGTTTGGCGTTCTCATCTGGGGAGTATAGAGTAACAGAGTGGGAGTCCAACATCCAAGAATAGTTGAGATAAGTACCAGGAGGTCTGCTCCAGGGCTTGGAAGCCGGCAGCACATCCTGGGGGAAAAGGCAGCTCAGATAGAGAAGGGAGCACCGAATAAAGAGTGTTGGGAGAATCCTCCCAGGATGGGAGATTCATGTTGAGAGTAGATTATAGACCGAACATGATTGCCACTCAAGGCCTCTTTTGCAAACCACTGCACCCCAAAGGAGAGAGAGAGAACAAAAGGGAATGCCCTGCCACAGAGGCAGGGTGGGATGGGGGGGATGGGGGGTGTGGAGGGATACTGGGATCATTGGTGGTGGAGAATGGGCACTGGTGGAGGGATGGGTACTCCATCATTGTAGAACTGAAACCCAAGAACAAAAAATGTGTAAGTCTACAACTACCTCATGGTGTTTCACTAATTAAAAATAAATAAATAAAATCACTCGATCGCTTGACATCCTGTTACTCATCGATTTGCTCGAGCGGGCCCCAGTAATGTCTCCATTCGTCCCTGTCGCGTGCTAGTGTAGCCCAATGACATCTGCTCGTTCTAGGAACATGCAGAGCCTCAAACCGATCATTCAGGGTCTTGACGAAGAAGTCTGACCATCTCATAGGTGGACGGCCATGCGATCTTTTGACGTCCCCTGGAATCCAGTCAGTAACGGCTCTAGTCCAGCGGTTGTCTCCAAATCACATTACGTGTCCAGCCCATCTGACTTTTGACACCTTGGAAAATGAGACAGCGTCCCTGATTCTTGATCGTCGACGGAGGTCAGAACTCCGGATTCTTTCTCTTATTTGAATGAAGCATTGGAGTATCACAGGACACATCACAGGACACTAAATACCCCTCTTCCAAGATTACCACGCCATATTTGATAAACGAAATAATGTAAATAATTTCACTGAAAAAATGTTAAAAATAAATAAATAAAAATAAAAACGTTTGGGGGCCAGAGTGAAAGCACAGCGGGTAGAGTGTTTGCCTTGCACGCAGCCGACCTGGGTTCGATTCCCAGCATCCCATATGGTCCCCCGAGCACTGCCAGGAGCAATTTCTGAGTGCGTGAGCCAGGAGTAACCCCTGTGCATCGCCGGATGTGATCCAAAAAGCAAAATAAAAAAAAGAAGTTTGGTATTCAGGGACAATGGGTCAGTGGTGAGCACGGACCTAGCATGTGTGAAGCCCTGGGTTCTATCCTGAACACCTCAAAGAGTCTTTTCCAATATACATCTTTTTTGTTTGTTTGTTTTGGGTCACACCCGTTGATGCACAGGGGTCACTCCTGGCTCTGCATTCAGGAATTACTCCTGGCAGTTGCTCAGGGGACCCTATGGGATGCTGGGAATCGAACCCAGGTCGGCTGAGTGGAAGGCAAACGCCCTACCTGCTGTCCTATCGCTCCAGCCCCTCCAATATGTGTCTTTAACTGCGTTCAGCCCTGAGGGGCGTTGACGCCCTTGTTGGTCTCCAGCTTTTGTTATTACTCACTGCATCTGAAAATAGAGACACTTCAGCCCGGGCTAAATTTGGCTGCTGTACGCAAAACTCTAAACTCCCTCAGCTCCTCTCTTCCCGCTCCGGACAGCCCACTCTTCGCTTGTGTTCTGTGATGGGGGCACAAAAGCGAAACCTTGCAAGAGAGAGTGTCTGAGCAAAGTTGGCAAGAACAGGGGCTCAGCGAGCACTGGGTGTCCGGCCTTGAGCCTCACTTGAGGTTCTTGTTGATGTCGGTGGGCCCCATGGGTGGCTCACGTAAAGCGGGGAGGAGAGAGACGGTCACTTTCTCCCCATCCACCTCCGCCATCTGGGACCCAGGGTGACTGGGGTCTTGTCTCACCTCGAAGAAAGGAATTTCGGGAGTAGAAGGGCAGTGAAGGAAATAGATTTGATTGAGAGAGAGAGAGAGAGAGAGAGAGAGAGAGTGTGTGTGTGTGTGTGTGTGTGTGTGTGTGTGTGTGTGTAGTGCTCAAGACAGACCCTGGGCTTCTCCAAGGGCAGAGAGACCCCTAAACACCCCCCTGCATCAGACAGGAAAGCGTGAAAGTCCCCATCTCATAGGGGAGATGCGGGTGACACGTGTGCCCGGCCATGTGGGCACCAGCAGCACCTGGGCTCGGGCAGCCTCTACGCCCTCCCTGGGTCCCAGGGGGCCTTGAGGGGGTCTCTCCCACCTGCCCCCACCGGGGGCTTCTCCCCAGGTCAGAGTCCGTTGCTAAGGGGGTTGCCAGGGGAGTTGGGAGTGGGGATGAGGGTCTTCTTGGAAATTCCTTTCCTGGCCTTGGGTTTCTGTGGGAGGGGGTTGGTCCAGCTTCCTCAGGGTCTGTCACAGACCGGCCCCAGTTCTCCATGAGGTCAGGGCTATGACTGCCCAGGAGCGTTACTGCCATTGCCTTGGGAAGGGCCTTCCCTATCTTCCTGCCTACATGGCTAGTCACAGGCACCCAAGATACAGACACTGTCACATGCACTTAGCAGGCCATCCTAACCGCAGCATCTAGCCTTGGTTGCGATTAGAGTGGGACAGAGCAGAGTCTGAGGGCTGACAGGTCCATAATGCTGATCTTGATGGGCTTGGACCTCCCTGTACACCGAGACCCTCTATCGAACATGTGTGTATCTGGCAATAAGTTGAACAGTCATCGCCTGCTTCTGGAGGGGGTTTCTCTGTGTGTCCGTCATTCTTTGACCCACGTCCGCCAAGACCCGGTGGGCAACGTGTCCTGGAAAACTGTTCCCCAACAGACCACGAAATTGGTGACGAAGGTGCCCTCTTGGAACTGCAGTGGGCACATCCAGGGGACGGGATGGAAGTACCTGCTGATGAAAGCAACACACACACACTGTCCTCCTGTTGTTCATCGATTTGCTCGAGCAGGCACCAGTCACGTCTCCATCCTGAGACTTGTTGTGACTGGGTTTGGCTTCTCGAATACGTCACAGGGAGCTTGCCAGGCTTTGCCACGCGGGCGAGATCCTCTCGGTAGCTTGCCAGGCTCTCTGAGAGGGGCGGAGGAATAGTTATATCATAGTAAAGTAATAGTAATAACTGTCACTGTCCTCCTGTTGTTCATTGATTTGCTCAAGTGGGCCCAGTCACGTCTCCATCTTGAGACTTGTTGTGACTGTGTTTGGCATCTCGAATATGTCACGGGGAGCTCGCCAGGCTTTGCCGTGTGGGCGAGATACTCTCGGTAGCTTGCCGGGCTCTCCGAGAGGGGCGGAGGAATCGAACCTGGCTCGACCCAGCTGGCTGCGTGCAAGGCAAACGACCTACCACTGTGCTATCAGAGCAGAGCTGGGAAATTCGTGCAGGCGTTTGCTGTTCTGCGTCCGTGTAAGCCCAAACTATTTCTGGGCTTCAGTCTTTGAATCTCCTTCTTTGGCTTTGTAAGAGCCCCCCACACGCCGTCTCCCTGCCCTCATCCCCCAGCCTGGGCAGAGAGTCGCCAGAAGGCAGCTGACGTGCTTTTTCTCTCCATGGGAACTTCAGTTTGTAAAAAATTCTTCTTCTGGGGGCTGGAGTGATAGCACAGCAGGGAGGACGTTTGCCTGGCACGTGGCAGACCCGGGTTCGAATCCCAGCATCCCCTAGGGTCCCCCGAGCACCGCCAGGAGGGATTCCTGAGAGCAGAGCCAGGAGGAACCCCTGAGCATCGCCGGGTGTGACCCAAAAAGCAAAAACAAAAAGAAAGAAAGAAAGAAAGAAAGAAAGAAAGAAAAGAAAGAGAGGAAGGAAGGAAGGAAGGAAGGAAGGAAGGAAGGAAGGAAGGAAGGGAGAAAGAGGGGTTGGAGTGATAGCACAGCAGGGAGGGCGTTTGCCTGGTACGCCACCGACCTGGGTTTGATTCCCAGCATCCCCTAGGGTCCCCCAAGCACCGCCAGGAGTGATTCCTGAGTGCAGAGCCAGGAGGAACCCCTGAGCATCGCTGGGTGTGACCCAAAAAGCAAAAAAAAAATTCTTCTTCTGTTGTGTGTGTGTGTGTGTGCCTCACCAGGTGTTGCTCAGCATTGACTCCTGGCTCTGTGCTCAAGGGGTCACTTATGGATGGGGTGCCAGAGATGAAACGGGGTCATCTGCATGCAAGGCAAGCGTCTCAGCCCCTGTTCTACGTCTCCAGACCCCATGCTTGGCGATAAAGGCACTTAGATGCATTTCCTATTTTATATAAGCTACCCGGAGAGGGGCTGGAGCGACAGCACAGCGGGGAGGGCGTTGGCCTTGCACGCGGCCAACCCAGGTTCGATTCCTCTGTCCCTCTTGGAGAGCCTGGCAAATTACCGAGAGGATCCCGCCCGCACAGTGGCAGAGCCTGGCAAGCTCCCCGTGGCGTCTGCGAGAGGCCGAACACAGTCCCAACGAGTCTCACCGTGGAGACGTGACTGGTGCCCGCTCGAGCCAATCGATGAACAACGGGAGGACAGTGGGCAGTGCTCCCTGGATATAGCTGACTAAGAATGCAGTATGTGATGATGTCACATGAACGTGATGTCTCTTCTCTGTGAAGAGCCAGTGTGCCATTTTAATTCTTTTTTTTTTATTGAAAAATTTTTTACTAGTGAGACATCATGAGGTACAGTTGCAGACTTACACATTTTTGTGCTTGGGTTTCAGTTATACAATGATCAAATACCCACCCCTCCACCAGTGCCCATTTCCCGCCACCACGGATCCCAGTATCCCTCCCACCTCCCATCCCCGCCCCCCCCATCCCACCCTGTTTCTGTCTGTCATTTTAATTCTTGAGTGGGCAAAAAGACTTTGAAATGTTCTGCAGAAATTCTGACCCCGGGCTTCTAAAAAAGGAAGAAGAACCATTGCATTTGGGGGAGAAAAAAAAATAAAGAGGAAATTAACCCTAGGCTGTACAATTCGGGAGTGAAGTAAAAAAAGAGAAAGAAAGAAAAAGAAGAAAGAAAAAGCTCATTCTATAAGCATCGTAACCTGTTTTGGGACAAAAAGATGCAGCCTCCTCTCAAAACGGAAAGAGAGGAATTTTTATTTTTCTAAAGGCGCGGAGAGCTATTTCACAAGGGGGAACTCTCCAGCAAATAAATCAGGAAAGAGAACCTGGGGGAAATTAGGAACGGATATTTAAAAAGATGGTTTCTGTTTAAACGCTCTTGATGAAAACATAATGAAATTTCCCTCTTTAGGCAAACAGCGTTTATTATTAAAAGGAGCACTGTAAGAGGCGGCCTTTATCATCCACCTTGGCCTCTCTTAATAGCGAATGATTCGAATGCGTCCCATGGGCGTTCGCAGCGTCACCTCTGCGGATGTCTAGCCTCAGTGTTCTTCACGGCCCAGGCTCCGTATTTCTGCCAAGATTCTTCCCGCAGTGGGGGAGGACCAGACACTCCCCCACTAGCCCCAGATTCGGAAGCAGAAACCGTGATTGTAGCCTGCAGCGGTGAAAGATGTCACCAATTCCTAGAAGCTGTTTTCTAGACAACATCCCTCACGACGACGCAGGTATCCGCAATAAATAGAATGTGTCATCCTCCCAGAGAGGAAGGCTTCCCGGGACTGGCAGATGACGGGGTTGCAAACACACACTGCTCACTCTTTTATTTATTTATTTATTTATTTATTTATAAGATGTGAAACTGGCTAGTATCAGTCAATTCAGATTTTTTTAAAAAATTTTTATTCGTCAAATATCATGAGGTACAGCTGTAGACTTACAAATTTTTCTGCTTGGGTTTCAATTATACAATGATCAAATACCCATCCCTCCACCAGTGCCCATTCTCCACCACCACGGATCCCAGTATCCCTTCCACTCCCATCCCCCCATCACACCCTGCCTCGGTGGCAGGGCATTCCCTTCTGATCTCTCTCTCCTTTTGGGTGCTGTGGTTTGCAAAAGAGGCATTGAGTGGCAATCATGTTTGGTCCACAGTCTACTTTCAGCACGCTTCTCCCATTCTGGGAGGATCCTCCCAACACCCTTTATTTGGTGCTCCCTTCTCTATCTGAGTTGCCTTTTCCCCTAGCATGTGCGGCTGGCCTCCAAGCCGTGGAGTAAAATTCCTGGTACTAATCTCGGCCATTCTTGGGTGTTAGTCTCCTATTTTGTTACTTTATGTTCCCCAGATGAATGCAATCTTTCTATGTCTATCCCTCTCTTTCTAAGTCATTTCGCTTAACATGATACTTTCCATGTGTTACCACTTGTCTGTAAATTTCATGACTTCATCTTTTCTAACAGCTGCATAATACTCTAATGTGTAGATGTACCAAAGTTTCTTTAACCAGTCATCTGTTCTCAAGCACTCAGGTTTTTTCCAGATTCTGGCTATTGTAAAGAGTGCTGCAATGAACAAACAAGTGCAGATGTCACTTCAACTATACATCTTTGCCTCTCTGGGATATATTCCCAGGAGTGGTATTGCTGGGTCAAATGGCAGCTCAATTCCTAATTTTTTGAGAATCGTCCATACTGTTTTATCTTGGGCCAGGTCAACACGTGCTTACAAATTCCCCGCAGAAGGGGAGAGACCATGCATGCAGACCCATTGCCTGCTTTTGTCTAAGTCATTTTGGGCTTAGGAGTCACTGTATACTCACAGCTAGACACACACACACACACACGCGCGCGCGCGCGCGCGCGCGCACACACACACACACACACACACACACACACACACCCCACTCATGCCTGTCATAAGCAGCTAGTCCATTTGCTCTCTCCCTGTAAAGTCTCCGGACTCATTCTCCTTCCTGGTACTTTGGTAGATTTGCTCAGGAGAACCACATGCTCTAAATGGCTGTAGAATCAAGGTACTTTTCACTTAATCACTTAACCTCCCGTTAATCATCGATTTGCTCGAGCGGGCGCCAGTAACGTCTCCATTTGTCCCTGTCACGTTCTAGTGTAGCCCAATGGCGTCTGTTCGCTCTAGGAACATGAAGAGCCTCAAACCGATCGTTCATGATCTTGATGAAGAAGTCCGATCATCTGGTAGGTGGAGCCCCATCAGGAGCCCCACCCTCCCCTGCCGTGTCTGCTTCCACCAACCACCAGAGACCCAGGGATTGGATTGCGCACAGAAGACCCACCCTACCCCTACAGGGACCAGATAAATACCCCACTGGCAGACACTATGGACACTGCCTCCACTACCCAACCGCCGCCACACTCCAGGACGCTTTCCCGACACATCATAAGACACTAAATACCCATCTTCCGGAATTGCCGTACTGTATTTGATAGGGTTCAAATATGGTAACACCTACAAGGGCGATTAGAGGTCGCCCCAAAAGCCTCTATCCCTCTCGGAAAGACTGGCAAGCTATCGAGAGTATTCCGCCCGCACGGAAGAGCCTGGCAAGCTATCCGTTGTGTGTTCTATATGCCAAAACCAGTAATTACAAGGTACTTTAACTAGGAATTTTGCTCCATGGCTTGGAGGCCAGCCTCACACGCTAGGGGAAAAGGCAGTTCAGATAGAGAAGGGAGCACCAAATAAAGGGTGTTGGGAGGATCCTCCCAGGATGCGAGATCCGTGCTGAGTGTGGACTGTGGACCGATCATGATGGCCACTCAATGTCTCTTTTGCAAACCACAGCACCCAAAAGGAGAGAGAAAACAAAAGGGAATGCCCTGCCACAGAGGCGGGGTGGGATGGGGGGGATGGGGGGCTGTACTATTGATGTGGTCCCAGGATTTTGTTGTTGGCATATTTTTTAAAAAAATCTGCCTGGTATGTCTCATCTGAACGCTTGGCTTTCGTGGGTGTTCTTGTTCATTCAATGACATAGGTGTCACCAAAGGAAAAATAAATAAGTAAGAGGTACACTCTCTTTTCTACCGCAAGGGATATTTATTTGTCTTTCAACCAAAGGATACTGTTTGGTTGGGAGCCACCTGGTTGAAAGTCCAGGGCTCTGTACCAGGGGCATCAACAAAGAAGAGAGGACAGAACTGTTATGTGAGTTTCCGTAAGGGTCAAGTCTTTATTTATTTATTTATTTATTTATTTATTTATTTATTTTTGCCGATTGGGTCACACCCAGCGATGCCCAGGGGTTCCTCCTGGCTCTGCACTCAGGAATGACTCCTGGCGGTGCTCAGGGGACCCTATGGGATGCTGGGGATTGAACCTGGGTCCAAATCGTGCAAAGTAAAATGCCCTACCCACTGTGCTATCACTTTGGGCCCAGGTCAAGTCTTTCAAGGAACAAAGAAGATCCCAAGAAGAGTTCTAGGTGGGAGACGATGCGTTTTCTCCCCACCAAGAGTGGGATGCTGGGAGCTTCTGTGTAGGGAGGCCAGCTCCGAGTCTCAGAGTGAAGTCCCCAAAACGATCCAACCAGAAGCCCTGCTGTTTAAAGGCCCCGTGAGGGAGACCATAGAAGAACCTTTTGAGCGAAACAGATAGCGCTCAGAGAACGGTCCATCATCATTCCAGCCAAGTGTTCTTGTTTCTGTCTGCAGGAGGGTATTGTGTGCGATTCTGGGTTAATTGCCGTGCATTTCAGGGACGCTCATCTCCGAGTTGAGCACAAGGTCTACACGAGGTATTTGTTGAGAGAGTCATTTATCACGGAATGGAATGGGGAGGATGATGAATGGGGCGAACGGGAAGACACGTTTTTGTCACTAGGAGTATTTTCGCATGGCCCAACAGGTGAAAACGTTCATTACCGCCCTGTAGTTGTATTAAGAAAAACAGAACTCTTGGGTGAGAGAGAGAAATAGTACAGCAGGTTGGGCGTTTGTCTTGCATGTGTCTGACCCAGCCTGTCATATGATCCCCTGAGCATGGTCATGTGTGATGATTCCTGAGTGCAGAGCCGGGAGTGAGCCCTGAGCAAAGTTGGGTGTGGCACAGGAGAGAGAGAGAGAGAGAGAGAGAGAGAGACAGACAGACAGACAGACAGACAGACAGACAGAGACAGACACAGAGAGACAAAGAGACAGAGACAGAGAGACAAAGAGACAGAGACAGACAGAGAGACAAAGAGACAGAGACAGAGAGACAAAGAGACAGAGAGTTAGAGAGAAGAGGCAGAGAGAGAGAGAGGGAGAGAGAGAGAACTAAAACAAAAAAAAGAGACACACAAACACAACTGACCTCCCTAGGCTTGCCATCTCTCCAATGTCCCCAACAGACATGGGACAGTCAGTTTCCTGTTGGGATATTCCTAGGCAAGGACCACGAAAGACAGCAGTCTTTTAGCTTGCTTGTAGGGTTGAGGTGAGCCTCTGCCAATTCAGACATGAGTTCGCAACCTCATTCCCTTGAACAGAGATTTCTGAATGACATGGTTGAGTTCCTCAACCAGTGCAGTGTGATTGGACAGGCGTTTGTCTTGCATGTGTCTGGCCCAGCCTGCCATATGATCCCCTGAGCATGGTCATGTGTGATTCCTGAGTGCAGAGCTGGGAGTGAGCCCTGAGCAAAGTTGGGTGTGGCACAGGAGGGGAAGAGAGAGAGAGACAGAGAGAGAGAGAGAGAGACAGACAGACAGACAGACAGACAGACACAGACACAGACACAGAGAGACAGAGAGACAGAGACAGGGTTCTGGATCTTGGTTCTGTTCTTGGTGAGAACCTCTTCTCTCTCACTCTCTGTCTCTTTGTCTCTCTGTCTCTGTTCTGGACAGGCTCTGGATCTTGGTTCTGTTCTTGGTGAGGGGTAGGAGGTACCGAATCCAATCCCGCCAATATTTGAAGGGAACCCTCGGCATTCTGCTAACAGTCTGATGCAGATTGGTAAGAGTCGGAAGGAGGAAGAAGGTGATGTGTATATATATATATTTTTAATATATATATAATTTTTTTAAATCAAAGGCCAGAAAGAGAGGGATGGCCTTGGGGTCTAGCAAAAATTTGAACACAAGAGGCTGGAGCGATAGTACAGCACAACGGGGAGGGCGTTTGCCTTGCACGCGGCTGACCCGGGTTCGATTCCCAGCATCCCCTAGGGTCCCCTGAGCACCGCCAGGAGTCATTCCTCAGTGCAGAGCCAGGAGGAACCCCTGAGCATCGCCGGGTGGGACCCAACCCCCACCAAATTTAAATACAAGACAAACACCAAAGAATGGAGATGCTGATCATCATCACAGATGAATGTGAGCGGGTGGGGTGGATAAGGACGTTTTTGGTCTCTACCTACAATCGATGACTCTGGGGCCACCAGAAAGGCAGCAGGTTCTGCAGCTCAGGGCAACGTGGGTGGAACTGGAGAGTGTCGCGTCCAGGGACGTGGGAAGGACATGGCCTGGCTGACTTCACGCCTTTGCAGTACAGAGGGAGACAAGGCAGGGAAAGGGAACAGACCCTGTCAGTGTGGCTGAGCCCTGGACCCTCTATTGACAGAAATGAGGACATCTGGCAGTGCTCGGGGGACCCTATAGGATGCTGGGAACTGAACCTGGGTCGACTGCGTGCAAGGCAAACGACCTCCCCGCTGGGCTATAGCTCTGGCCCTAAGGGGGTAGTGTTAGGAGGCACTTTAGGAAGTACTTTTGGGAGGTACTTTTAGAAGGTGCTTCAAGAGGCATTTTAGGAAGTACTTTTAGGAGGTACTTTAGGAATACTCTTAGGAGGTACTATAGGAAGCACTCTTAGGAGATACTTTAGGAAGTACTGTTAAGAGGGACTTTAGGAAGTACTGTAAGGAAGTACTCTTAGGAGGTACTTCAGGAGGTACTGTTAGGAGATACTTTAGGAAGTATTCTTAGGAAGTACTTCAGGAGGTACTTTTGGAGGTACTTTCCAAGGTACTTTTGGAGGTACTCTTAGGTGATGGTCATAGGAGGACCTTTAGGAAGTACTTTCAGAAAGTGCTTCGGGAGGTAATTTAGGAAATACTGTTAGGAGGTACTTTTAAAAGTACTCTTAGGAAGTATTGTTAGGAGGTACTTTAGGAAGTCCTTCAGGAGGTACTTTTGGAGATACTTTATAAGGCATTTTTGGAAGTACTCTTAGGAGATGGTTTTAGGAGGTACTTTAGGAAGTACTTTTAGGAGGTACTTTAGGAAGATACTTCAGGAGGTACTTTCGGAAGTACTGTTAGGAGGTACTTTAGGAAGCACTGTTAGGAGGGACTTTAGGAAGTACTGTTAGGAGGGACTTTAGGAAGTACTGTAAGGAAGTACTCTTAGGAGGTACTTTAGGATGTACTTCAGGAGGTACTGTTAAGAGGTACTTTAGGAAGTACTGTTAGGAAGTACTTCAGGAGGTACTTTTGGAGATGCTTTTCAAGGTACTTTTGGAGGTACTCTTAGGTGATGGTCATAGGAGGACCTTTAGGAAGTACTTTCAGAGAGTGCTTCGGGAGGTAATTTAGGAAATACTGTTAGGAGGTACTTTTAAAAGTACTCTTAGGAAGTATTGTTAGGAGGTACTTTAGGAAGTCCTTCAGGAGGTACTTTTGGAGATACTTTATAAGGCATTTTTGGAGGTACTCTTAGGAGATGGTTTTAGGAGGTACTTTAGGAAGTACTTTTAGGAGGTACTTTTAGAAGATGCTTCAGGAGGTACTTTCGGAAGTACTGTTAGGAGGTACTTTAGGAAGCACTGTTAGGAGGGACTTTAGGAAGTACTGTTAGGAGGGACTTTAGGAAGTACTGTAAGGAAGTACTCTTAGGAGGTACTTTAGGATGTACTTCAGGAGGTACTGTTAAGAGGTACTTTAGGAAGTACTGTTAGGAAGTACTTCAGGAGGTACTTTTGGAGATGCTTTCCAAGGTACTTTTGGAGGTACTGTTAGGAGATGGTCATAGGAGGACCTTTAGGAAGTACTTTTAGAAAGTGCTTCGGGAGGTAATTTAGGAAATACTGTTAGGAGGTACTTTTAAAAGTACTCTTAGGAAGTATTGTTAGGAGGTACTTTAGGAAGTCCTTTAGGAGATACTTTTGGAGATACTTTATAAGGCATTTTTGGAGGTACTCTTAGGAGATGGTTTTAGGAGGTACTTTAGGAAGATGCTTCAGGAGGTACTTTCGGAAGTACTGTAAGGAGGTATTTTTGGAGGTACTATTTCAGAAGGTGCTTTTGGATGTACTTTAGAAGATACTTTTAGGAAGTACTTTAGCAGTACTTTCAGTAGGTACCTTAGGACATTCTTTAGGTAAAACAGGAGCATTGATAACACAGCATCCGTGGACATTTTGCTGATATAAAGGTGAAGAACTGCATACAACAGTTGACGCTACTTTTTAACTGCTGGACCTAACACGAGTGAAAACAGACATCCCAAATTAAAATAGCAAAATCAAAGCAGGGGTTGTTCAGGACAAGGGCAAGGTTGTGAAGGAGCTTTGGGTCATTGCTGGACAGATGTAGACACTGGTGGTCTGTTTTCGGGGGAGGGAACACCGAGTGCCCAAAACTCTATCATCAACAGCATTATAGATCACAAGACCTAATTTTTAATTAGAAAAATATTTAATATATCACATATCAAAAAGGTGGGTTTTTAAAAATATTTTGAGGGATTTGGGTCACATCTGGTGGTGCTCAGGGATTCTCCCAAGCTGTGAATTCATGAATTTCTCTTCCCAGGGCTCCGGGGACCCTATGGATGCTGGGGGTAAAATTTAGGTCAGCCCCATGCGAGACCATGCTGTACTATGCCTAGAGTCCTGGGGAACTGTGTTTGAATACAACACACTCCTCATTTGAGACCAATCTCTCTCTCTTTTTTTCTTTTACATTTGCTATATATATATATATATATATATATTATTGAATCATCATGAGATACAGTGACAAAACTCTCATGTTTGAGTTTCAGTCATACAATGATGGAACCCCCCTCCCTCCACCAGTGCCCATTCTCCACCCCCAATGCCCCCAGTATCCCCCCATCCCACCCCTCCCCCTGCCTCCATGGTAGACAATCTCCCCCATCCTCTCTCTCTCCTTTGGGGCATCATGGTTTGCAATACAGACACCGAGAGGCCATCCCGTTGGGTCCTTGATCTACTTTCAGCACACATCGCCCATCCTGAACGAATCTCTTAGCACCCATTTTACCTCTTTCATATTTGAGTCTGCTTCTCCCTGATGTCTCCTTCCGTGTCTTTGGGCAAGTTCTCTCGACTGATTCTAAGAATGTATTTCTCCACCTCCTCCCAGGGATGTTCGACTGCCCAAGGACCAAGAAGAGGGATGCATGAGCTCTATCTTTTAAGTAGCAGGTTTGACCAAAGGGAACTGGGAGCTTCCTAGATTACAAAGCATGAAGAATTGCCCAGGCAAAAAAGTAATGGCTCTTCAGAGATACACACAAGTAAGTAGTTTTCCTGATGTTCTCTGCTTAGAACAGCCCCTGTATGGCTGTGTGAACGCCGGTGTTCTAAGGACGCTATATAAAAACCAGTGTTCTAAGGATCACGAATCACGACCATCCTGTTATTCGTCGATTGCCTCGAGCAGGCCCCAGTAACGTCTCCTTCATCCTGGCCCTGAGATTTTATTCAAGGCTCTTTAGGAGAATGAGACCCATCATTGTTCCTGGTATTTGGCATATTGGGAACGCCACGGGGAGTTTGCCAGACTGCCGTGTGGGCAGGTGACATTCGGTAGCCTGCCAGTTTGTCCAAAGTAGAAATGAGATAATAAGATGTCATAATAAGATGTCGCGTGGCTGGGAGCTGGTTCTTATGTTCTAAGGATGCTACGTAAAAATCAGTGTTCTACGAATGCTATTGAAGAAATGCATCGCAGTCCCAGACGCTGTGTCTTGTATTAAAAATGAAAACAAAAAACGCCCAGATACTTGACTTCTTTGCAACCTTGGCATTTTATTGTCTATATTTTTAAACCATTTTGGAAGGACGGCGATATCAGGACGGGTCTGCAAGAGGCAGCACAGACCGGAAAAAAAAAAAAAAGAAACGCTTGCAAACGCGGCAGGGAGCTTTGGTGATTTGTATAGCCCCATTTATTATTCATTCTCCCCTGTGGTGCTACCAGAACCTGCCACTTTTATTTTTCTTTCCCTTAACTCGACCAAATTACAGCCTGACACGTTTTTTCCAAGCGGCAGAGGGAGTAATCAGTGAGCGTGAGAAGGGCTATTCTTTAATTTGCAAAGTGGGGAGAGACGCGAGACGTCCCTCCCTCGGAGCACAGCCTGTGGAAATTTATCCCGCAGACGCTCTCCCTCTCCATCCCTGCCTTTCCAATTGAATTGCTCAGACACCAAGTGAACCGCCTTTCTGAGAGGAGAGAGGGCCTGTGGGTACTGCCCGCCGGGCACGAGATCTGCATTTATTTATTTCTTTATGTTTTTAAATTTTATTTATTTATTTATTTATTTATTAGTGAAACACCATGAGGTACAATTATAGACTTACAAACTTTTGTGCTTGGGTTTCAGTTACACAATGATCAAGTACCCATCCCTCCACCAGCGCCCATCCTCCACCACCACGGGTCCCAGCATCCCTCCCACCCCCCATCCCCCCATCCCACCCTGCCTCTGTGTCAGGGCATTCCCTTTTGTTCTCTCTCTCTCCTTTTGGGTCCTGTGGTTTGCAAGAGAAGCCTTGAGTGGCAATCATGTTCGGTCTGTAGTCAACTTTCAGCATGCTTCTCCCGTCCTGGGAGGATCCTCCCAACACCCTTTACTTGGTGCTCCCTTCTCTATCTGAGCTGCCTTTTCCCCTAGCATGTGCAGCTGGCCTCCAAGCCATGGAGCAAACCTCCTGGTACTTATTTCGGCTATTCTTGGGTGTTAGTCTCCTATTTTGTTACATTATGTTCCCCAGATGAATGCAATCTTTCTATGTCCATCCCTCTCTTTCTGACTCATTTCGCTTAGCATGATACTTTCCATGGAGTACCACTTGTATGTAAATTCCATGACTTCATCTCTCCTAACAGCTACATAGTACTCCATTGTGTAGATGTACCAAAGTTTCTTTAACCAGTCATCTGTTCTCGGGCACTCAGGTTTTTTCCAGATTCTGGCTATTGTAAAGAGTGTTGCAATGAACAAACAAGTGCAGATGTCACTTAAACTATTTATTTTTGCCTCTCTGGGATAGATTCCCAGGAGTGGTATTGCTGGCTCAAATGGGAGATCAAATTCTAATTTGTTGAGAATCGCCCATACTGTTTTCCAAAAATGGGGATAGACGGGACTTTCCTCAATGTAGTTAAAGTCATCTACCACAAACCTACCGCAAACATCATCCTCAATGGGGAAAAACTGAGATCTGCATTTAGACCTTCCGTTTGACCCTTGCCAAGGTTCTGGACAAGGTTCTGCCTTCGAGACAGATTTCTGCCTGCCCTAGAGGAAGACAAGGAAGATGGGGTGTCGGGGGGCTGGAGTGATAGCACAGTGGGGAGGGTGTTTGCCTTGCACGCGGCCGACCCGTGTTCAATTCCCAGCATCCCATATGATCCCCTGAGCACTGCCAGGAGGGATTCCTGAGTGCAGAGCCAGGAGGAACCCCTGAGCATCGCTGGGTGGGACCCAAGAAGCAAAAAAAAAAAGATGGGGTGTCGGGAGTGAAATGAGTATTAGCGCTCAGTTGCACAATGCCAGCCTTGTTTCAGGCCTGTGTCGACCATGGCATGGTGAAGATCCACAGAGCCTGGGGTCCCAACGCTTTTTTGTTTTGTTCTCCTGTGCTTGATCCTCCCTGCCTTCTACTTCAGTTCCACTTGAGTAGCTGTTGTGATTACTCAACACAACACACAGTGTGGAGCAGGGCGACGTGCACTGGAACAGATAAGACCCGGCCTTCCAAGGTGGTCCTGAAGCGAGTGCCCGCGGAAGGGAGTATCTGGGTTAAGTTGGGAAGAACAGGCGGTCAGCCAGCACTGGGTGTCTGGCCTTGAGCCTCACTTGACCTCCTGGTCACAGGCGCCCAAGACACAGAAACTGTGTCACGGGCGCTTAGCACATCATCCTAATCACAGTGTCTAGCCTTGATTAGGATTGGACCAGGGCAGAACAGAGTAGAAGAGCTGAAAAGCCCACAATGCTGAGCTTGATGGGATTGGACCTTCCCGTACGCCGAGACCGTCTATCAAACATGGGTGTAACTCAATGCCTCTTTTGCAAACCACAACACCCAAAAGGAGAGAAGAGAGAGAACAAAAGGGAATGCCCTGCCACAGAGGCAGGGGGGATGGGGGGTGGGAGGGATACTGGGACCCGTGGTGGTAGGAAATGGGCACTGGTGGAGGGATGGGTACTTGATCATGGTATAACTGAGACCCAAGCACAATAATTTGTAAGTCTACAACTGGACCTCATGGTGTCTCACTAATAAAAATCAAAAAATAAATTAAAAAAACATGTGTGTAAGAATGGGTACCCAAAAGGAGAGAGAAAGAGGGAATGTGCCTACCAGAGCATCAGGGGGAGGGATACTGGAGAAATGGGTGGTGGAGAATGGGCACTGGTGGAGGGATGAGTACTTGGACATTGCTTGACTGAAATGCAATCACGAAAGTTTGTAAGTCTGCCACTGTACCTCACGGTGATTCATTAAAATAAATTTTTTTAAAAAATGCGTGTATTTGGCAATAAAGTGAACAGCCATTGGCTCTTCCCTGAGGGGCTTTCTCTGTGCACTCCTCACCTTAATTTTGTGTTACAAAACTGTGATTTAGCAAGTTGTTCATAATAGAAAAATTTTTGGGGGGGATCATTTGACGTTCCAATGCCAGTGACCTTCCCTCTACCAATGTCCCTGGTTCCGTCCACCTTCTCCAACCTGCCCTCCTTGGTAGGGGCAAACAAATCTACCTCATGTTGGTTCTTACAACCAACGATGCATGGAAGGATCCAAACTTAGGTTAACACACGTCAGTCTGTGACCGTTTCTCTCTCTCTCTCTCTTATGAGGGGGTCCCTGAGGGTCGTTGTCTGAGGACCTAACCGTGTTGTTTGTAGCTGAGCCTCCTGGAGAACGGTTTCCACTCACGGAGCTTGGTGGGCTTCGATGCGACCTTCCCCTCCAATTTTCTGGGACCCTCGTGGGCGGAGAGCACTGTGAAATTTGGAGTTGCATGGTCCAAGAGCTGTGAAGTTGGAATGATTCGGTGGTGTGGTGGCCAGGTGAGATTCAGCTGTGATGCTTGTTTTTATCGGTGTTGGAGGGTGTGATGGCAGGCAGGCAGGACCAGGAAACTGCCCGGACCCCCTTCTGAGAAGACCCCAGAGACTTCAGCCCAGCCCCCGTCTACCTGGACACCTTCAAAGGCACCATATTCATTCCAAGCTCAGTTGTGGACCTGGGGTATGCATAACCCATTTAGTAGATTGATTTTTTCCGCAACCATTTAAAATGTTTTTAAATTTATTTACTTATTTTATGCGGGTAGGGCGTTCGCCTTACAAGCGGCCAACACGGCCGACCCGAGTTCGATTCCTCCGCCCCTCTCGGAGAGCCCGGCAAGCTACCGAGAGTATTCGATATGCCAGACACAGTAACTTATTTTATCTGATGAGATATCTCAGGGCTAGGACGAAGAAGACGTTACTGGCACCTGCTCGAGGCAATCGACGAACAACAGGGTGGTCGTGATCGTGATCGTGATCGTGATTTTATCTGATGCTCAGCAAGCACTGTGTTTTATTTTTATGATATTTGCTTTGCGTTTTATTTATTTTATTCATTCAATGTTAATAAATTTTATTTATTTATTCACTCAATTTTAATAAAAAATATTTTTTAAATGAATCACCATGAGGTACAGTTACAGACTTACAAACTTTCGTGCTTGAATTTCAGTCATACAATGATCGGGTACCCATCCCTCCACCAGTGCTGATTTCCTACCACCAATGTCTCCAGTGTCCCTCCCACCATCCCCACCCTACCCCACCTCTGTGGCAGGGCATTCCCTTTTGTGCTCTCTCTCCCTTTTGGGGTGTCGTGGTTTACAATAGAGGTATTAAGTGGCCATCATGCAACCATTTTTTAAATGGAGGTACCCAACTTTTAAATATATATTTTTTGTTGTTATTGTTGTTTCAATACAATACAATACAATACAAAACAATGCCCACCTACGAGACGGTCAGATTTTCTCGTCAAGACCCTGAACGATCGGTTTGAGGCTCTTTGTGTTCCTAGAATGGGCAGATGCCGTTGGGCTACGCTAGCACGCAACAGGGATGAATGGAGGCGTTACTGGCGCCCGCTCGAGCAAATCGATGAGTAACGGGGCATCAGGTGATCAAGTGATTGTTGTTTTAGGCTATATCCAGAGGTGCTCAGGGGTTGCTCCCAGTTCTGCACTAAGAAATTACTTCTGGTGGTGCTCAGGGGACCATATGGGATGCTGGACCACATTGAACCTGGGTTGGCTGCTTTCAAGGCAAGCACTCTTCCCCTTGTACTATGACTCCAGCCCTTCTCTTTCTTTTTTTTTTTTTGCTTTTTGGGTCACAGCCGGTGATGCTCAGGGGTTCCTTCTGGCTCTGCATTCAGGAGTTACTCCTGGCGGTGCTCAAGGAACCATATGGGATGGTGGGAATCGAACCTGGGACAGCCGCATGCAAGGCAAACGCCCTACCCGCTGGACGATCACTCCAGCCCCCAGCCCCTCTTTAGAATAATGTTAATTTATATTTTGCAGGCATGCATCATTGAAACTCCATGTCTACCACCAGAATACCCACTTTCATCCACCAGTGTCTGAAGGTCAATTTGTTCTAGAAACAAAATTCTCCGTTTCTAATGCTGTTGGCCACTTGCTAATTCCTGATTATGTTTCTTTATGTCCTAGATATGAGGAATTTTTGAATTTTTAACATTTCTGTATTTCGAATGAATCTTTTACTTGGCTTTATATATTAATTTTTATTAGTGAAACCTCCTCTCTGAGAGTCCGGCAAGCTACCGAGAGTATCTCGCCTGCACGGCAAAGCCTGACAAGCTCCCCGTGGCGTATTCGATGTGCCAAACACAGTAACAACAAGTCTCATGATGGAGACGTTACTGGGCCCGCTCGAGCAAATCGATGAACA
>NW_026606302.1:130000-137500 GCF_029834395.1 Sorex fumeus | reverse complement strand
TCTTTTTGAAGCTTTTATTGAAGATCTGTGATTCACAGAGTTCCTGAGAGTTGAGTTTTAAGGACGTGATCATTCAACACCCCCTTGCCAGGCATATTACAAAGTTCTGATGTGGCTCACGTGAGGCAGGGTGGAGAGGGACGGTCACTTTCTCCCCATCTGCCTCTGCCACCCGGGACCCAGGGTGTCTTGGTTCTTGTCTCGCCCCGCAGAAAGGAATTTCAGGAGTCGACAAGCAGTGAAATGACAGTTTTTATTTGGAAGTTTTGAAGGGAAGGAGGGAGAGAAAGAGGGAGAGAGTGGAGAGTTACGCACTCAAGAGAGACCCCGGGCTTCTCCCAGGGTGGAGAGACCCGTACACACACCCCCCAGCATCAGACAGGAAAGCAGGAAAGTCCCCATCTCCGGAGGGGAGATGCAGGGGACACGTGTGCCCGGCCACGTGGGCACCAGCAGCACCCGGGCTCAGGCAGCCTCTGCGCCCTCCCTGGGTCCCAGGGGGCCTTGAGGGGGTGTCTCCCACCTGCCCCCACCCGGGGGGGCTTCTCCCCAGGTGACAGTCCGTTGCTAAGGAGGTTGCCAGGGACGTTGGGAGTGGGGATGAAGGGCTTCTTGGAAATTCCTTTCCTGGCCTTGGGTTCCTGCGGGAGCTTCTCTGGGTCTGTGGCTGTCGATGGGTGAGGGTCTGCTCAGGCCTTAATTCCTGGTTTTTCCTGTTTTCTGCAAGGTCAGCTTTTGCCATGGCCTTGGGAGGGGCCTTCCCGATCCTGCCTACATCATTCTCCTCCTTCATCCTTTCTTCTTCCTTCCTCCTCCTGCCTCTTATTGGGTCTCCAAAGAAAAGAGAAGCGTGTGCGCACATGCCTCTGTGTGTGTGTGTGTGTGTGTGTGTGTGTGTGTGTGTGCGTGCACACGCAATGCTGGGAACATAATTTATCCATTGCTTTTCTTCTCATTACATTCCTCCCTCCTCTCCCGTTCTTACCTGCAGGCCGATTCTCTGAACAGTAAATAAACCGGTTAATTGAGTTGAACCCTGGGGAGAATCGATAGGGAGATCAAATTAAAACCCCCGCCCCCCCCACCCCTCGAATATTCCTCGGAGCTGAAAATCTGGACCTGAGGTGCAGGATGCCTCCCGTTTCCCCGCTCCTCCCCGAGTTCATCAGCTTCATTAATCACGGGCTTTCCAACCGAGACGTGCAGATGTTAGGGTCTGCGCTGCTGAATGACAAGGAAGCTTCTGGGTTCCTGTCTTTCGAGGAAGGGAGATAAGATTTCGCAACGAGGAAACCTACGTGTGCCGGGAGCAGTCGGAGGTAGTGTGTTTTAGGCTTGATCTCAGAGAGGGAAAAATGGAGGGGTTGGGTTAGGGGATGGTTTCCAGTGACGCTAAGGTTCCTGTGTCTGGTGGTCACTCTCAACCTTTAGTTCTGGAAAAGAAGACACAAACAAACAAACACTGTCCTCCCGTTGTTCATCGATTTGCTCAAGCAGGCCCAGTCACGTCTCCATCTTGAGACTTGTTGTGACTGTGTTTGGCATATGGAATACGTCATGGGGAGCTTGCCAGGCTTTGCCTTGTGGGCAAGATACTCTCGGTAGCTTGCTGGGCTCTCCGAGAGGGGCGGAGGAATCGAACTCGGGTCAGCCATGTCGACCATGTGCAAGGCAAATGCCCTTCCTGCTGTGCTATCGCTCCAGCCCATACATATATTTTTTACTATATATATATATATATATATATATATAGTAAAAAAATCTATATTACAATAGGCCGGAGCAATAGCACAGCGGGTAGAGCATTTGTCTTGTAAACGGCCGACCCGGGTTCAATTCCTCCACCCCTCTCGGAGAGCCCGGCAAGCTACCGAGAGTATCTCGCCCGCATGGCAGAGCCTGGCAAGCTCCCCGTGGTGTATTCAATATGCCAAACATAGTCACAGCAAGTCTCACAATGTGACTGGGCCCGCTCAAACAAATCGATGAACAACGGGAGGACAATGACAGTGACAGTGACAGAGCTCACACTTACCCAAGCACGACATATCCTGTTGGGCATTTATCTCTCTTAATCTGACTGAATGAGACCCGTTGTAATCACTTCAACCGTGAGTGTGGAAAGGTCGGACTCCAGCTGAATCTCACGAATGTTTATGAGAAACAGCCTCGTTCCTGACATTCCATTCGCTCTCAACGGAACGACCATCTCCGAAGGCAACGGCTATGTGTACCTACGTCAAGAAGTCAACATGACGAATGACCTGGCACCTGAGTTGCGCAGGAGGAAGAGAGCGGCTTGGAACGCCTTCAAGAACGTCGAAGAAATAGCTAAGAGGACGAAGAACCTCCGGCTCTGGGCACATCTCTTTGATTCCACTGTTCTTCCTGCATTAACAGACACCTCAGAGACCTGGGCCCTACGCAAACAGGATGAGAACGCTATTCGGGTCTCCCAAAGAGGAATTGAAAGAGCTATGCTTGGAATATCACGTTTCACTCAAATGAGAGAAAGAATCTGGAGTTCCGACATCCGTTGATGGTCAATAATCAGGCCGACCTGGGTTCGATTCCCAGCATCCCATGAGCACCGCTAGCAGTAACTCCGGAGTGCAAAGCCAGGAGTCACCCCTGTGCATTGCTGGGTGTGACCCAAAAAGCAAAAAAAAAAAAATCAGGGACGCTGTCTTGTTTGCCAAGGTGTCAAAAATCAGATGGGCTGGACACATAATGAGGTTTGGAGATGACCACTGCACTAGAGCCGTTATGGACTGGATTCCATGGGACGTCAAGAGGACGCGTGGCCGTCCACCTACCAGATGGTCAGACTTCTTCGTCAAGATCATGAACGATCGGTTTGAGGCTCTTCGTGTTCCTAGAAAGAGCAGACGCCATTGGGCTACACTAGCACGCGACAGGGACAAATGGAGATGTTACTGGTGCCTGCTCGAGCAAATCAATGATTAACGGGAAGTCAAGTGATCAAGTGAATCTGGCTGAAACGTGAACACTTCCCATATCTATTTTTCTTTTTTGTTCTCCAAAGTGCTCAGTGTATCCTTTATGAACTTATTAATAAACTCACATTTTTTCATTTTACAATTAAGGATGTCATTTACGAAGTTATTGATCCGTGTGTTTTGGGCGTATTCGACTTGGACACTCGTCCCACCAGATTCCTTACTCATCCCAACCCCTGCTTCATTCCTGCTTCTCAACTTCACAGACACATCACAGAGTTCCAACACTGCCCACACGGTCAGCCCTACACTGATGCAGTGCCTCCCCTACAAAATTCGTTCATCAATACAATAAACTATAGCACTACTGCCACTATCTAACCCTTTGTTGTTGTCGTAATATCTTTGAGGTCACGCCCGGCGATGCTCAGGGGTTCCTCCTGGCTCTGCACTCAGGAATTACTCCTGGTAGGTGCTCAGGGAACCCTATGGGATGTCGAGGATTGAACCTGGGTGGGTCATTTGCAAGTCAAGAACCCAGCCGTATCTCTGTAACCCCAGAACTGCCGTATCTTAAGACGTGCATTTATACGGTGATGCTATATCTTAAGACCTGCATTTATGGGGTGATGCCATATCTGAAGACCTGCATTTATACGGTGATGCTATATCTTAAGACCTGCATTTATGGGGTGATGCCATATCTTAGGACCTGCATTTATGGGGTGATGCCATATCTTAGGACCTGCATTTATGGGGTGATGCCATATCTTAGTGTGTAAACACACAAAAAATAAAAAGGCCGGCGGTCAGGCCGCTTCCCCACTCCAAGGAGGTCGATGGCGATGGTCAGGGGAAGGAAGGAAACGAGGGCCAGGCTGGTTGGTCTTAGCAGCGATTTATTACATGGAAGAGCTGTATGTCATGGAGGCCTCAGGAATCCTCAAGCACGTGCGCCTTTGTTCTCTCAGCTTCTGTCCTCAGCCCCGTCTTCCCAGGTTCTCTGGTGCACGTGTCCCCCCCAGAGAGCCCTGAAATCTCCCTTATATAGATCATAGTACCTCTAAAGGGCGCATTACAGTGATGTCATCAAAAGGAGTTACAGAAAGAACATTGAGGGGGCAAACCATACATTGTTTCTTTACATCAGCAGGCCAGGAATCCTGGCCTCACCTTTACAAGCACTTGGATTTGCACCCCAAAGACCAGCCTGGCCAGAGCTGGGAATCTACATCCCAAAGATCAGTCCTGGCTAGCACCTGAGATCCGCATATCCAAGACCAGCTAGGTTTCTGTGGAAAAGGGAAGCTGCTTCATTATACTGAAACCATTTACTGAAGGCAGTTTGGAGGGGAGAAAGGTTCAGTCTCATCCAAGCTAGTCAGGACACACAGGAAACTGCTTCTAGGACGTGTTTCTCCTCTTCTTGTTCAACCAACATAAGCACACATAATATTGATCATTTTGTATGGACACAGTAAGAAATACCTTGAGCTTATAGAATTGCTCTCCTAGGGCCACCTCAATCTCAGACTGCAGTGCTCAGGCCAGATACCTTTCCTATTCCTAGCAGCAGGGCCCTAGTCTCGTCGTTACTATTGGATCATGACATCATTTGCCCATGATCAAACTCTAAACTTATAGTTAAGAATCGTGGCACCTTGGCCTGGCCCATCGCGATGCCAGGGTAGCACATAACTTACCAGCTTGCCCTGGTTCCATCCAGTCCCACGTTGGGACCCTGCCCTTGGAGTGTTAGGAAGTGAGGGCAACTGAGGCTTAAGTTGAGAAGGCAGATGCCAGGAGTGAATAATATCCAAAGCCAATTAAATCCTAAGTTATAAAGCATAATATGAATTAATTGTATTCCTGTATCTATACAAAAGGACATTGCATTAAAGTAAACTGCTCAAAAGACATAAGGAGAGGAGAAAGACAATATTAACTTACAGTACAGCCTCAGTGTCTAAGCAGGATGAGACCTTACAAATTGGTTGGGGAAGAGAGCATAGAAGAGGTTACAGACAGACAAAGTAATGGGAGTGACTGGGAGCACTGTGATGGGATCAACCTGATAAACCTAAGCTCCGTGTACTCCAACATCTTAGGACCTGCATTTGTGGGGTGATGCCATATCTTAGGACCTGCATTTATGGGTGATGCCATATCTTAGGACCTGCATTTATGGGGTTATGCCATATCTTAGGACCTGCATTTATGGGGTGATGCCATATCTTAGGACCTGCATTTATGGGGTGATGCCATATCTTAGGACCTGCATTTATGGGGTGATACCATATCTTAGGACCTGCATTTATGGGGTGATGCCATATCTTAAGACCTGCACTTATGGAATGATGCCATGTCTTAAGAACTGTATTTATGGGGTGATGCCATATGTTAAGAACTGCATTTATGGGGTGATGCCATATCTTAGGACCTGCATTTATGGGGTGATGCCATATCTTAGGACCTGCATTTATGGGGTGATGCCATATCTTAGGACCTGCATTTATGGGGTGTGTTCTCTATAATTTTTGTACATGAATATCATAAACTATTACAACGATCTATTTTTTGGGAGGAGGGAGGTTGACTAGAACTCTAGGCTCAGAAATTACTCCTGGCGGTGCTTCAGGGAGGCACCTTTTGAGTTGCCAAGGACCAAACCCAAATCTGCCACGTGCAAGGCAAGCGTTCTACCCCTGGTGCTTTCTCTCCAGACCCAAGAGTACCTGTCTCTGAAGATCTGCATTTATGGGGCAATTTCCCACTAGTTTTGTACAACAGTAGCATCAAACACAATGCCATTGAAACTATAGTTATCTTTAAAAAAAAAACTATAAATCTTTAAATCTCTTTCCCTGCTGTGTTTAAAGAGAAAAAAAATAAGCAGCACCTCGCTCTCAGAAACATAAACAAAAGGAATTTGAAAGATCCTTGAAGTTGTTACTCTTTTCCGCAGCAGTGTGGGAATAAAAAAAAAATGAAGATATACATCCACACACGCAGATAATCTTTTCCGAGGTGAGTAAGGGACCCCTGGCAAACACAGGCTGTCTGTGGTAGTGATCAGAGTTGCATCAAACACAGGTCCAACTAAAGACAGCAGAAAAGACACGTGATAGATTCTTGTGTTTTCATGCTAGGGGAGAAGGGAGCTCAGATAGAGAAGGGAGCACCAAATAAAGGGTGTGGGGAGGATCCCCCCAGGATGGGAGATGCATGCTGAAAGTAGACTATAGACCAAACATGATGGCCACTCAATGCCTCTCTTGCAAAACACAGTACCCAAAAGGAGAGAGAGAACAAAAGGGAATGCCCTGCCACTGAGGCAGGGTGGGATGGGGGGACGGGGGGGGGGGGGGAGGGTGGGAGGGATGCTGGGACCCGTGGTGGTGGAGGATGGGCACTGGTGGAGGGATGGGTACTCGATCATTGTATAATCAAAACCCAAGCACAAAAATTTGTAAATCTACAACTGTGCCTCATGGTGTTTCACTAATAAAAATTAAAAAAAAAATTCTTGTGTGTGTGTGTGTGTGTGTGTGTTTTTTTTTTGCTCCTAATGAAAGCATTTGTCATGCTGGGGACTAATTAGTTATTGCTTAAGACCTTGAGTGTGTCATAACCAAACTTCTTGTTTGTCGACACATTTCAGTTTCAAGTAAACAGTTGTTTAAGTCAGGATTAATTACTTCATAAATGATGTGCTCTGGGATCATGTCTAATGAACTTACGCTTGTTCATAAGTGGGTCGAGGTAATTATTTCCTTACCTCTTGTGCACGGGGTTGAGCGGCCAACAGACCAGGAGAATAAAATTGGGGATTTGAGAAGGATTAAGATGTTTCTTTAGTGGAGGGCGGATGGATACGGTAGATGACATTAAAAAATTTTTTTAATACAGTTCAAGGCGTAGAGACGGCTTCCAAAGTGGTAAGAGCTACAGACGTCTGTGTGTCTTGGTGAGGAGATGAACACGTGAGATGGTTGATAATTTTTTGTCCATGACATTCAGCTCTGGGCTGGAGCGATAGCACAGCGGGTAGGCATTTGCCTTGCATGTGGCTGGCCTGGCTGAGCCGGGTTCGATTCCTCCGCCCCTCTCGGAGAGCCCGGCAAGCTACCGAGAGTATCTCGCCCGTACGGCAAAGCCTGGCCAGCTCCCCGTGACGTCTTCGAGATGCCAAACACAGTCACAATGAGTCTCAAAAATGGGGACGTTACTGGGCCCACTTGAGCAATTCGGTGAACAACGGGAGGACAGTGACAGTGACCGTGACAGTGACATTCAGCTCTGCACATTGAATCTCTGTGGTGCAGAATTGCAGGAAATAATTATTGGGAAAAAAAAAAAACCTTCTCAGTGGATGAAATCCTGAGGAAAGTAGTCTCCTTGCTCTGTGATACATATCAATGTCACAGTCACTGTCCTCCCGTTGTTCATCGATTTGCTCGAGCGGGCCCAGTAACGTCTCCATTGGAGACTTTGTTGTTACTGTGTCTGGCATATCGAATATGTCTCGGGTAGCTTGCCG
>NW_026606302.1:122500-125000 GCF_029834395.1 Sorex fumeus | reverse complement strand
TTCCACGGCTATAGATAAATCCCACGATGTCACGGAAACGTGTGTAAATACAGTGTCATTTTCCAGCCCATTGTGCCGATAGCTTTATATATTGTGTCTGCGTTTTTCCTTCGCCTCGTTCAGCCGGGAATGATTCTTTTCCCCACTTTGTAGATGAGAAAGTTCAAGAAAACCATGTACCTATTAAATGTCCAAGGAGGCAGGGAGGCTCGCAATTACCGACTGTGCAGTTGTAACGCTCCATTACTCTGCCATTAAAAAAAAAACAAAAACAAAAAAACTCATGTTTCCTGGTCTACACAGTGCATCAAAAGGCATTTTCACATTCCCCATTCCAGAAAAAAATAAGATGTTATGCTTTTAAATAGACGCAGAAAATGAGCATGTGGATAATCACTCCAAAAAAAATAGCTTTTCTCTTAGGCTTCATAAGCTTTGTACCACTTCCGCATTTATTTCTCTTGGCTTGTTATTTTGATTCACGATTGAACCAAGAGGAAGGAGCATTTGCTAACTACGATGGTTGTTTAATTTACATCCAGTAGAAAGTAAGTTGGGGGTAGTAACGGGAAACTTTCATATTCTTTTTATTTTTCTTTCTGGGTCCCACCCGGCGATGCTCAGGGGTTCCTCCTGGCTCTGCACTCAGGAACGACTCCTGGCGGTCCTCGGGGGACCCTATGGGACGCTGGGAATCGAACCTGGGTTGGCCGTGTGCCAGGCAAACGCTCTACACACTGTGATATCTCTCCAGAGCAGAAACTTCCAGATTCTTTATGAAGGGGGTCTTCTCTCCCTTCTCTCCCTGTGTCGTATTTCTGTTCCATGTTTTCGAAATCATCAACTTCCCACAAATCAGAGTCTCACAGAGAGCGTGAGGAGGAGGAACTAGCATGTCCCTTTCGCCAGTATGGTGTAGTTTTCCATAAACGTTTCTCAGGCTTCTGTAGGAGTACTCTTCCGGGAGCTGGGTCTTATAGTCTCTGAGTCTTGGCCGTTGATGGGATTACACGGCGCCAGGGGGCCAGATGGTGGGTGTGACCCCCGCCTACTGGAATTCGGAGGATCTGGGTGGAGGATGCTCAGCCCCGATCTGAGTAGGCTTGGAGATCTCAGCCCCGGGACCCGCATGCCTTTGTTCCCCTGCCGGTACCTTCATGTGTGTGGAGAGTGGTCTCAGCATGGTGGTGGCTGGTCCTGGAGGTCTTCAGCTGCCGGAGCCCTGGTCGGGGCGGGGAGGAAAACTCAACCCGCTCCCCTCCAAGGGGCCCCGGGAAGGAACACCCAGGCGCGGGGGCAGAAGACTGCACTGTTCTCGTCCGGGATCTGGATTTTATAGTCTCTGAGTCTTGGCCGCTGATGGGATTACACGGCGCCAGGGGGCCAGGTGGTGGGTGTGACCCCCGCCTACTGGAATTTGGAGGATCTGGGTGGAGGATGCTCGACTCCAATCCGAGTAGGCTTGGAGGTCTCGGCCCTGGAACCCGCGTGGCTTTGTCCCTCTGCCAGTACCTTCATGTGTGTGGAGAGTGGTCTCAGCATGGTGGTGGCTGGTCCTGGAGGTCTTCAGCTGCCGGAACCCTGGTCGGGGTGGGGAGGGAAACTCAACCCGCTCCCTCCAAGGGGCCCTGGCGACGACAGTCAGGAGACTGCACTGTTCTCTTCCGGGAGCTGGGTTTTATAGTTTCTGCAGGAGTCATAATCTTCAGGCAACGACCTACCTTTCTGGGCCTTGAGGTACACAGAATTTCTTCTAAATCAGTGTTTCACAGCCATCAAGGGCAAATAGAACAACGAAAATACTTTCATCACCCTACTTCCAGTGTTTCCAACGTCCTGGTCATTCCGCAAAATAATTCTGATGATTTTCATGGCGAACAGCCAAGTTTTCGCAACGGAGACATTGCTGGGCCTGCTCGAGAAAATTGATGAACAACGGGAGGACAGTGACAGTGACTGCGATTTTAATGGGATCTCGTGGATTTTTTTTTTCTGTCTTGTAGCCGGAAGCTATGGGCTGTGGTGAATGGTGATGGTGAGGGGTGGATGCAAAGAAACATGCAGGAATCTTGGCTCTTGGCCTTCCACGAATGGACCAAGATTGGATGGGGTCGGGGACACAACAACTTGTGTTGAAATGGAACCATAACATTTTTTTTTTCAAGGGGAGCCAGAGAAGATCAGTCTTGGCTCTTGGTCAAAACACATCTCGTCTTTTATTTTATTTTTATTTTTTGCTTTTTGGGTCACACCTGGCGATGCTCAGGGGTTAACTCCTGCCTCTGCACTCAGGAGTTACTCCTGACAGTGCTCAGAGAACCCTATGGGATGCTGGGAATCGAACCCGGGTCGGCTGCGTGCAAGGCAAACGCCCTACCCTCTATGTTATCGCTCCAGCCCCCAAAACAACATCTCATAACAACTGAATGGACAAGTGAATTCCAATGACTGTTTAACGTGATGGATGCTTTAGGTTTTTATTTGAAAATGAGGTGATTTT
>NW_026606302.1:100000-117500 GCF_029834395.1 Sorex fumeus | reverse complement strand
TGTCATCCTAAGCTTCTCTCTAATTCACAGGGATTCTCAACGCCTTAGCACGGTGGACAATCTAAATCTGTTTTCCTGAATCTTTGACGCAGGTAGGTGGGCTCAGAATTTCCATCCCCCACCCACCCCGGAACTCGGAGAATACGCCCACACACCCAGCCACGGGTCGACTTAACCTCCACATGGCCACGATCCAGAGACACACAAGGGAATCTCGGACCCGAGCAACTTGCTGCCAGCGATCTCTCCAGACCCTAATTATTAAAATTTTTAGAATTTCTAGAGTGGCCGCGCGGCACTTATATTGTGTCCATAACCAGCCATACAAAACACAGTGTCCGGTGTTGCATTTTCAGCCGGTCTGAGAGGTGGTGAGACTGGACTCCAATATCGAAGGTAACCCAAAGTAGAGAAAGAGAGTATTGTGCAAGTTCTCTGCCATAGAGGCAGGGGGAGGTGTGGAATGGGGGGGTGGGTGGGATACTGGGGACGTTGATGGTGGAATACCGTGCACTGGTGAGGGGGTGGGTGTTTGATGATTGTATGATCGAAGCTCAAACATGAAAGCTCTGTAACTGTACCTCATGGTGATTCAATAAAAAGGAAGGAAGGAAGGAAGGAAGGAAGGAAGGAAGGAAGGAAGGAAGGAAAAGAGAAAGAGAGAAAGAAACAGAGAAAGAGAAAGGAAGGAAGGAAGGAAAAAAGAAGGAAGGAAAAAAGAAGGAAGGAAGAAGGAAGGAAAGAGAAAGAAAGAAATAAATAAATAAAGAAAGAAAGAAAGAAAGAAGAGAAAGAAAGAAAGAAAGAAAGAGAGGGAGGGAGGGAGGGAGGCAGGGAGGGAGGGAGGGAAGGAAGGAAGGAATGAAGGAAGGAAGAAAAAAGAAGGAAGGGAGAAAGGAAGGAAAGAGAAAGAAAGAAAGAAAGAAAGAAAGAAAGAAAGAAAGAAAGAGGGAGGGAGGGAGGGAAGCAAGGAAGGAAGGAAAGAAAAGAGGGAGGGAGGAAAGAAAGAAGGAAGGAAGGAAGGAAAGAAAGAAAGGAGGGAGGGAGGGAGGAAAGAAGGAAGGAAGGAGAGAGAGAGAAAGAAGAAAGAAAGAAAGAGGAAGGGAGGAAGAGAGGGAGGGAGGGAGAGAGGGAAGGAAGGAAGGGAGGAAGGAAAGGAGGGAGGGAGGGAGGAAAGAAGGAAGGAAGGAGAAAGAAAGAGAAAGAAAGGAAAGAAAGAGGAAGGGAGTGAGGAAGGAAGGAAGGAAGGAAGAAAGGAAGAAAGAAATGAAGGAAGGAAGGAAAGAAAGAAAGAAAGAAAGAAAGAAAGAAAGAAAGAAAAGAATTTCCACCCCTGAGAACCTTCTGGGTCTATAAAGCAATCCCCAACCCTCATCAGAAATTTAACAGTGCAAAGTAAATATAGACGCATTGATTTTCTTGCATTGATATTGATTTTCTTGCATTGATGATCTTTTTTTCTATAGTTACACCGTGCCCAGACGGACTCAAGAAAAGGTACGAAGGTATAAATGCAGTCCCAGGAAAGAGAATGAGCAGGAAAGAAGAATGGTCGTATGTGTGACAACATCTTCCCGTGAAGAATCGGTTATTATTAACCGGCTAATGAACCATCTGAAATCCTTTTGGGGCGACTGGGAACCCTGCAGAGAGAAAAAAAAAATCAATTCCCTCCCAGCAAATCTGCAGTTTAGTTCTACTTAATTTTGCCGAAAATATGATTATAAAAGAGAGTTACTTGATGATATATACTTTCTATTTCCAGTAACCGGTTGCTTATTCAAAATTAAGCTCCATTAAGCGCTGAAAAAAAAAATATATTTTTGCCGGGGCTTAAAGTCGGATTGGTAACCCATCGAGGGAATTGGGTGTTTATTAAGAACCATTTGTCTTCACGCTTTGGTGGGGGAGGTTGAGACCGTGACGAAAATCTCCCCGGAGCTCAGGGAGAATATTAAAAAGAATCGTATTGACGGTGACGAAGGGTTTTGTGTTTTGAAGAGTGGGAGTGGGGGAGGGTGGGGTCGTGGTTGAGTATCAGAGTGAAGTGCTCCAGGAGGTCAAGTCAGTCCCCCTGAGGACATTCCGACTCAATCCTGGCCGGTGGCCGGACGTCCCCCCTGTTTTACTGCAGCTGATTCAGCCTGTACTTGCTGGCGAGCTCATCATTCTTCCTCCAGTCGGGGAAGAAGTTTCCAGCTGCGGTGAAGCTGGCCTGGGAGGAGATGGGAAAGTTCGAGTCACAGGAAAGGTGAGCTCCTGGCTGACATTCCCTTGAGGGCCGGAGAGAAAGTCCAATGGTTAGGGCTGCACTCCTGTTGAACTCCTAAGGACTTCAGATTCACTGTTTTATTATTACTATTATTATTATTATTATTATTATTATTATTATTATTATTGCCAAACATAGTAACAAGTCTCATGATGGAGACGTTACTGGGCCTGCTCGAGCAAATCGATGAACAACGGGAGGACCATGCTTAGCAATTATTATTAATAATAATAATAATAATAATAATAATAAAGGCCCTCCCGTTGATCATCAATTGGCTCGAGCGGGCCCAGTAACGTCTCCATTGGAGACTTTGTTGTTATGTCTGGCATATCGATATTCGATATGCCAGCAATTATTATTATTATTATTACATGAATCACCGTGAGATGCAGTTACTGACTTCCAAACTTTTGTGCTTACGTTTCAGTCATATCATGATCAAGTATTATCCCATTCCTCTACCAGTGCCCGTTCTCCACCGCCAATGTTCCCAGTATCCCTCCCACCACCCCCACTCCATCCCTACCCCCCCACCCCACCCCCTGTCTCGGTGGCAGGCACATTCCCTCTTACTCTCTCTCTCCTTTGGGTGTTACGGTTTGCGATACAGGTACTAAGTGGCCACCCTGTTCGGTCTACAGTCTCGGGTTCACTCTGTACCATCTTCCGAACCCCCCCGGCCACCGGGTGGATGATAATGATTCTAATCAAAATGATATGGAACTGAGAGGCTGGAGCGATAGCCCAGCGGGGAGGATGTTTGCCTTGCACATGGCCGACCCGGTTCGATTCCCAGCATCCCCTAGGGTCACCCGAGCACCACCAGGAGTCATTCCTGAGTGCAGAGCCAGGACGAACCCCTGTGCATCGCTGGGTGTGACCCAAAAAGCAAAAAAAAAAAAAAAAGATATGGAACTTCATTTGGTTGGAGTTCATTGGATTTTTTTTTTTAGGTACTTGAGACTTGAACCCAGGACCCCCCCTGTGCTGGTTTGTACCATCCCATGAGCTGTTTCGTTTCACACTTCTTTGCAGTCCTTTAAAAAAAAATAAATGAGATGATGGTGGTTGACAGGGACGGTTGTCGTGTGAGGGCAAAACTGATGCCGCCAACATTAAATCTAAACCAGGCCTCAGTTTCTGTTTGACCCGGAGCAGGACTTGCAGTTTCTGGTCAAGTCCCAGTTGAGTGATTGGCCGAGATAAGGAACTGGGCGGGCAGTTGGGTCTGGCCGGGTCATGAGGGGTCACTGTCCCCTCCTTAGAAACTGTTCCTAACCATGGTCTAATTGCTGATCACTGTTGTCATAGGGATGATGCTAAAAATAGACCAGGATATGAACTGCGTCTTAACTCTGAGCCCTGGAGCAATAGCACAGCGGTAGGGCATTTGCCTTGCACGCGGCAGACATGGCCGACCAGAGTTCGATTCCTCCGCCCCTCTTGGAGAGCCTGGCAAGCTCCCGAGGGAATCCCGGCCGCACGGCAGAGCCTGGCAAGCTCCCCGTGGCGTCTTTGAGATGCCAAACACAGTCACAACGAGCCTCAGCCTCACGATGGAGAAGTTACTGCGCCCATTCGAGTAAATCGATGAACAACTGGAGGACAGTGATAGTAACTCTGAGCCCTATAGGAACCGCTGGTGATCTGGAGTCGGGGCCCTTGTCAAGACTCCACTGTGTCGGATGAGACTCGGACCCTAGAGGAACCGCTGGTGATCTGGAGTCGGGGCCCTTGTCAAGACTCCACTGTGTCGGATGAGACTCGGACCCTACAGGAACCGCTGGTGATCTGGAGTCGGGGCCCTTGTCAAGACTCCACTGTGTCGGATGAGACTCGGACCCTACAGGAACCGCTGGGGATCTGGAGTCGGGGCCCTTGTCAAGACTCAACTGTGTCGGATGAGACTCGGATCCTATAGGAACTGCTGGTGATCTGGAGTCGGGGCCCTTGTCAAGACTCCACTGTGTCGGATGAGACTCGGACCCTATAGGAACTGCTGGTGATCTGGAGTCTGGGCCCTTGTCAAGACTCCACTGTGTCGGATGAGACTCGGGACCCTATAGGAACTGCTGGTGATCTGGAGTCGGGGCCCTTGTCAAGACTCCACTGTGTCGGATGAGGCTCGGACCCTACAGGAACCGCTGGTGATCTGGAGTCTGGGCCCTTGACAAGACTCCACTGTGTTGGATGAGACTCAGACCCTACAGGAACCGCTGGTGATCTGGAGTCGGGGCCCTTGTCAAGACTCCACTGTGTCAGATGAGACTCGGACCCTATAGGAACTGCTGGTGATCTGGAGTCTGGGCCCTTGTCAAGACTCCACTGTGTCGGATGAGACTTGGACCCTATAGGAACCGCTGGGGATCTGGAGTCGGGGCCCTTGTCAAGACTCCACTGTGTCGGATGAGACTCGGACCCTAGAGGAACCGCTGGTGATCTGGAGTCAGGGCCCTTGTCAAGACTCCCCTGTGTCGGATGAGACTCGGACCCTACAGGAACCGCTGGTGATCTGGAGTCGGGGCCCTTGACAAGACTCCACTGTGTTGGATGAGACTCGGACCCTAGCTCGAGCCAGCACTGGTTCTGGCTGGTAATAAGGTTCCTTTGCTATTGCGTTACCGTGTGTGGAACTGGGTCTCTCGGCCACTGGGGGTCTGAAACTTGGGCACAACAGTCGGGGGCCTTGGGAGAGGGAGATGCGAACACTGGTGAAGGGTGATGAAAGAGGATGCCTCAGTTTACCCTCGCCAGATGCTGGGCGCACGCTCCGTTGTTGGGTTGGCCCAGTCTACCTTTTCGGCTCTTTACACATTCCTGGGTTTTGCTGATTTAAACAGGGAGTTAAGGGGTTGTGCAGCTAACATTCTGCCCCAGCGCTGAGCCTCGCAGGGAGACTAGATGACGGACAATTCCCGAGACAGCTGACCAGAAAGACCCTTCCTTCCTCCTTCCCTCCTTTGCTTCCTAAACACTCTCGCTTTTACTAGGGGGTCGGGGTGGGGGGGGGGCATTGCACGGATGCTTCTGTCCAGACACGGGGTCCGTGGGATGTAGGCAGGATAGGGAAGGCCCCCTCCCAAGGCAATGGCGAAATTTCCTGGGAAGAAATAGCCGGAGATTGAGGAGACCCTCAGAAGAAAACAGAAAAAAAAAAAAAAACAACAAGCAGGAACTCAGGCCCGAGGAGACCCTCACCCATAGACAGAACCAGACCCAGAGAAGCTCCCGCAGGAACCCAAGGCCAGGAAAGGAATTTCCAAGAAGACCCTCATCCCCACTCCCAACGGCCCTGGCAACCTCCTTAGCAACAAACTCTGACCTGGGGAGAAGCCCCCGTTGGGGGCAGTTGGGAGAAACCCCCTCAAGGCTCCCTGGGACCCAGGGAGGGTTCAGAGGCTGCCGGAGCCCAGGTGCTGCTGGTGCCCATGTGGCCGAGGACATGTGTCCCCTGCATCTCCCCTCTGAGATGGGGACTTTCATGCTTTCCTGTCTGATGCTGGGGGGTGTGTGTAGGGGTCTCTCCGCCCTTGGAGAAGCCCGGGGTCTCTCTCTCTCTCTCTCTCTCTCTCTCTCTCTCTCTCTCTCTCTCTTTTAGGGTCATACCTGGCGATGCACAGGGGTTCCTCCTGCCTCTGCACTTAGGAGTTACTCCTGGCAGTGCTCAGGGTACCATATGGGATGCTGGGAATCGAACCCGGTGTGAGGGCGTGGATCGAGGTCTCCCTCTAACGACAAGGAGACTCCAGAGACTGCAAACAGCAAGAAGGGTTTATTGTAAGACTGGCTAGCCAGGGTCCAACAGCCTACACAGACAGACACGCAGGTCCAGCAGGTTGGGTAAAGACCCCGAACTTCTTCAAAGGGGATCTTATACAGGCCTTCACCGGCCGTTACAGCAGGGCCCGCGCATTTCATAGCCAATAGATTTCTAATAACAGATACTTTCCTGACCAATGCAATTAAGGGTACATCACTTCTCAGCCTATAGTTTAAACATCAGCATTTGCTTCAGTGCTTAGGAACGTCCTGGTTTTGAGGGCGGTCCTGGGTCTTGCGACATGGGTCTTGTGAGAGACACCCAGTTATCGGGTCTGACCCCCACCCTACGAGTGCCTGTCTCTGAATTCCTTGCTCAGGGGCAGAAAAACCAGTTATTTTGCAGTGTGGGCTCCTGTAAAGCGGATCTGAAAAAGCTTATCTAGACCTGTTCCTCGAAAAACACAGTTATTTTGCAATGCAGGTTCCTGTTAAGCTAAGCTAATTTAATTCTGGTGGTGGTCCAATTGGGGCCTGGCCCTCACACCCGGTCGGCCGCGTGCAAGGCAAATGCCCTCCCCGGCTGTGCTATCTCTCCAGCACCCCTGGGTTCTCTCTGGAGCATGTCACTCTGCACTCTCTCTCCCTCATTCCCTTCAAAACCTCCAAATAAAATCTATTTATTTCACTGCTTGTCTACTCCTGAAATTCCTTTCTGCGAGGCGAGACCAGAACCCAGTCACCCTGGGTCCCGGGGGGCAGAGGCGGATGGGGAGAAAGTGACCTTCTCTCTCCTCCCCGCCTGACATGAGCCAACCGTGGGGATCCCCTCCCCCGACATCAACTGGACAACCACTTTCGATATTTTAGGAACTGAATTCTAGTGTTGCGTCTCAGTCTCTGCCTGTTGTCCCCCAATCCAGTGCACTGCAGGGCTCTCTGCACTGTTGACCAGGTTGCTCACTGTGGCTTCTTCTGGCTACTGTGATCTGCTCGCTGGCTCAGTGCTGCCCAGGAGGGGGTTACGCCCTGTGAAGAAACCCTGGCTCCTTGCTCTCAGGGCTTCTGTCCTGCTCTTGCAGGCTTGAGACAGCCGAGTGTGGCCCGCCAAGAAAGACCCCCTGATCCGAGACAGACAGAGCTGGGCTCTGGGGAACATTTGCAGGTGGGGGCAACTTTGCCTACAACACCAGCGTGTCCGCAGAGCGATACAGCAAAGGCCAGGCCACCTGCTTGAGCCAGAAATGAGATCGGTCTTCCTCTGCTCACCTTGGGTGAGTCTGGAATGGAGGGAGTCACTGTGTGGCTCGCAGGAGGGTGCTGGTGGCATTTGCAAGGACTCCTGACTTCTTCCCCGCTAGGTGCCAGTAGCGCTCCATGGAGGGTCTGGGTCTGCATCAGAGAGAGAGAGAGAGAGAGAGAGAGAGAGAGAGAGAGAGAGAGAGAGAGGGAGGGAGGAGAGAGAGGGAGAGAGGAGGAGAGGGAGAGAGAGGGAGGAGAGGGAGAGAGGGAAGAGAGAAAGGGAGGGAGAGATGGAGACAGAGGGAGGAGACAGAGGGAGAGAGAGGAGGGAGAGAAGGAGAGAGGAGAAAGGGAGGGAGAGAAAGAGGGAGGAGAGAGAGGGAGAGAGAGAAGGAGAGAGAGGAAGAGAGAGAGGAGAGAGAAGAGAGGGAGGGAGAGGAGAGAAAGAGGGAGAGAGGGATGAGAGGAACAAGAGAGGGAGAGAGGGAGGAGAGAGGGAGGGAGAGAGGGAGAGGGAGGAGAGAGAGAGGGAGAGAGAAGAGAGGGAGGGAGAGAGAGAGGGAGAGGGAGAGAGAGAGAGGAGAGAGAGAGAGAGAGAGAGAGAGAGAGAGAGAGAGAGAGAGAGAAGCAGCTCTCCAGGCCTGGCTGTGCCCACTGCACCCCACGGGGGAAACTGAAGCTGACATTAGTGATCCACGAGCACCTTCAAAGCTCCTGGGCCCGCAGAGAGAAACACGGGAACAGGGGCCCGAAGAACGTTGAGGGGTTAGAGGCACCCGCCTTCCTCGTCTCTGCCCTCCCAGGAGACTTAAAAGCCACAACTTCAAGTCTTCAAGGAGACTCAAAGGTGCTACCAGCTACACGGAAGCATTTATGGCAAATTGGGCGTTCCCGAGACATCCCTCCAAAAACCATCCTTCTGGTGTGCTTGGAGACGCATCTTTTTCTGGCTGTTTTCTTGTTATTCCGTTTACAAGAACTTAAAACACTCGGTCCCTTTCCTGAGCAGTCAGGAGGCCCCGTTGGATGGAAGGATGACGACGTTAGAAGAATCCAACCGGGAGAGTGGGGACAGGCTTTATCAGGGGCGGGATTGAGATGCAAAAGAAACCCTTGTCTTTGGTCCCGCTGAGAGGATTGTCATTCCAAGAGATTTAGTGGGGAATCTGAGGGAGAATTTCTGCCTTTGGCCGGAATTACCAAATTCCTGCCTTTTCTAAGGGAGCAACAAAAGTCTCCGGGGTACTGAAGAATGGAGCGTTAATTGTCAGCAAGGGTTAATTTGCACAGTGGGGGGAAAAACGTGGGGGGAGGGGAGAAATGGGAGAGAGCGAGGGGGGAGAGAGAGAGAGAGAGAGAGAGAGAGAGAGAGAGAGAGAGAGAGAGAGGGACAAAGAGACAGCCTAGAAGAAATCGCATCATCCTTTCCTTCTGTAGAGAGTTATTCAATGTTTGCTTCTCAGCGTGTTCTGTCTTTTGCATTTATTTGGGGGGAAGGGTGCTGGTTTGTGTGTGTGTGTGCACGTAAATGTGCTTTCTTTAATCATGGAGTATCATAAACTTTGAAGCAGTCCAATAAAAGCATCAGCATTAAACTCTTATCAGCAGACGCACGTTAATCAGAAGTCCAGGCTCGGGGCTGGCTTCCTCCAGGAAAGGGGCATTCTGTTTCTGCAAATCAAAGGATGGCGTGAATCTTCCCGCACCCGTCTCTGGAAGACGAAGTTGTCCCAAGGGGGAAAACGAGGGTCTCGGGACTCGAGGCGGACACAGAGAACCTTCCCCTAAACACGGTTTCTCATCAAGAACAGGCAACTGGAGTCGGTTCAACTCAGCAAATTCCCCAACCCCCCAGACACAGTTCCCCTCCCCCAAGCAGGACTGGAAATCTTTCTTTCCTTTTTTTTTTTTTTTTTTTTGCTTGGAGTGGAGGCGTGTCCCATCACCCTGTGGCCTGGGGCTTTAGAATTCTTTGCAAACTGTCAAAGGGGCGGGTGTGATCAAGGACCAAGCTGAAACCCAATGACAGGGGCTGGTCTGCTTTCCTGGGCTTCAAAGGGAAGGGTCAAAGGGACCTGCGGGCTTTCTGGAAGGATCTCTGGTTGCAGACAAGTTTGCAGGGATGCAGAGACTGGTTTTGCCTCAGATAAGAATCGTCCAACTGCAGGGCTCTTATGACGGCGGGCGGGGCACTGAGACGTGTGAAAGATTTGTGCTCTTGTTGGTGGAATATAAAATATTATAATATGAGGCTAACACTCAAGGACAGTAGAGACCAAGGCCAGGAGGATGACCCCATGGTTGGACGCCCAGCTCATGAGCTGGGGGAGAAGGCAGCTGGGATGGAGAAGGGGTCACTGAGTCAGGGAGGGTTGGAGGGGTCGCTCGGGATGGGAGATGTGTGCTGAGAGTGAAAGAATCCATATTAGGGCATCCAATTTTTGTGTACTTTAGCTAACTTGCAGCATTGCTTTCTGTAAAACTGCTTGGCTGCTTTGCACCTGGGGGAGAGGGGACTTGGAAAGTGAACAGGGCATAACTTCTTTCTAAACCAAGTGTGACAGGATTCAGGTGTATTTACTGTTCCTGAAATGTATTGTCTCAGTAAAGCACCCTGCAGACTTGGGTAAAGGATAACTCAGGATGCGGGTGGTTGGGGGAAATTGCCCTTTCCTGGAATGTATTGTCTCACTAAAGCACCCTGCAGACTTGGGTAACTCAAAACGAGGATGGTCAAGGGAGATTACCTAAGGCTTAATGATTCTGGCTGTAACCTTGCTTGTGCTGGCAATCGATGTACGTAAATGCTGATTTTTGAATCTATAGGCTAAGGAGTGAGGTACTTTTAAATGGATTGGTTAAGAAAGTATATGTTGTTACAAATCTATTGGCTATGAAATGCGCGGGCTTTGCTGTAACGGCCAGTGAAGGCCTATATAAGATCCCCTTTGAAGAAGTTCGGGGCTCTCGGCCACTGCCCGTTTTTGGGGTATGCTGCGGAGCCCCAGCATGCTGGTCTAAATAAACCCCGTTTTTACTCCTGCAGGAATTGTGTCTATCTGGTCTCTCCGCGCCTCCCAGGGCTAGGGAACTCCCGATCCCAACAAGAGTAGATAAGGACCCAATGTGATGGCCTCTTAGTGTCTGTATTGCAAACCATGATGCCCCAAAGTAGAGAGAGAGGGTCTGGGGGAGATTGTCTGCCATGCAGGCAGGGGGAAGGTTAGGATGGGGGTCTACTGGGGACATTGGTGGTGGGGAAGGGGCACTGGTGGAGGGAAGAGGGTTCCATCATTGTACGATTGAAACCCAATCCTGAAGAACTTCGTAACTGTGTGTCTCAAAGTGATTTAATATAATAAAATAATAATTAGAGACGGACACCCAAGATAGTAGACACAAGGGCCAGGAAGATTGCTCCATGGTTGGAAGCTGCCTCCTGAGCTGCGGGAGAAGGCAGCTGGGATGGAGAAGGGGTCACTGAGTCAGTGATGGCTGGAGGGATCACTTGGGATGGGAGACGAGTGCTGAAAGTAGACAAAGGACCCAACGCGATGGCCTCTCGGTGTCTGTATTGCAAACCATGATGCCCCAAAGTAGAGAGAGAGTCTGGGTCAAATCGTCTACCATAGAGGCAGGGGGAGGGTGGGATGGGGGGGGATACTGGGGACATTGGTGGTGGGGAACGGGCACTGGTGGAGGGATGGGGGTTCCATCACTGTGCGCTCTTAACCCAAATATGAAAGCTGTTAGTAACACTATCTCATGGTGATTCAATAAAATTTAAATAAATAAATAAATAAATAAATAGATTTTTGCTTATTGTGGGGAGAGGGGCATGTGTGTGTGTGTGTGTGTGTGGTGTGTGTGTGGGGGGGGGGGGTTGGTCAGAGCTTACTCCCGGCTCTGTGCTCAGGGATCACTCCTGGGAGTGTTCCCTGGACTCTGACACTAGGTCAGGGGTTGACCTAGAATTCTTCCAAGAGCCACACACTTCCATTCAGGTTGGCTCAGCCAACTTAAAAAAAAATAATTCAAGATAGGTTTTCTTGGGGCTGCAGTGATGATAGCCCAGCCGGGAGGGTATTGGCCTTGCACGCAACTGACCCGGGTTCGATACCCAGCATCCCCTAGGGTTCCCTGAGCACCGCCAGGAGTGATTCCTGAGTGCAGAGCCAGGAGGGACCCCTGAGCATCGCCGGGTGCCTGTCTCTGGCTCTGTCTCTCTGTCTCTGTCTCTGTCTCTCTGTCTCTGTCTCTGTCTGTCTCTCTCTCTCTCTCTCTCTCTCACATACACACACAGACACACACAGAGCCCTGAGCTCTGTCCCCGCACCCCTAACCCATGCTGATCACCAACAAGCTCAAGGTTTCCACGGATCCGTTCCACGCCCCCAGGGTCAGCAAGAAAGTGTCTGTGTGACAGGACACACTGATTTCCCCTCAGAATTCCCAGTTTTTTTTTTTCTCTGTTGCTTTTGCTTGGCTCCAATGTTTCTTTGCTTCCAGGTTCTTGGGGGATTCCTCGAAGGCCCTTTCCAGAAATTCCTTAATTGGACTTTTCATTTATTTATTTTTCTCCCCCCATCGTGTAGGAGTCCTGCTGTTTACTCAGCCTCATTGACCTTTTTAAGAAACACGAGGGACCGGCCGGAATCTTAGGTGTGAGTGGGGGATGCGAGCCCTCTCTCTCTCACACGGTGTGTATCAACCATGTAGCTCTCAAGAATCCATGCGTCCGTCCATCCAAACGTCCTCCGCCATATACCCTCCCTCCCTCCCTTCCTGCATCCCTCCCTCCCTTCCTGCATGCCTCCCTCCCTGCCTCCCTCTCTTCCTTCCTTCCTTCCTTCCTTCCTTCCTTCCTTCCTTCCTTCCTTCCTTCCCTTTTCTTTATTCTTTATTCCTTTCTCTCTTTCTTTCCTTCCTTCCCTCCTTCCCTCCCCTTCTTCCTTTCCTTTCTTTCTTTCTTTCTTTCTTTCTTTCTTTCTTTCTTTCTTTCTTTCTCTATCTCTCTTTCTCTTTCTTCCTTTCTTCCTTCCTTCCTCTTTCTTTCCTTTCTTTACTTCCTCCTTTTGTCCCTCCCTCCCTCCCTCCCTCCCTCCCTCCCTCCCTCCCTCTCTCCCTCCCTCCTTCCTTTCCTTCCTTCCTTCCTTCCTTCCTTCTCTTTCTTTCTTCTTTATTTATTTCTATCTCTCTTTCTTTTCTTCCTTCCCTCCATCCCTTCTTCTTTCCTCCCTTCCCTCTTTCTTTCTTTCTTTCTTTCTCTATCTCTTCCTTCCTTCCTTTCTCTTTCTTTTCTTCCTTTACTCCCTCCCTCCGTCCCTCCCTTCCTTCCTTCCTTCCTTCCTCCCACCCTTCCTTCCTTCCCTCCTTTCTTCCTTCCTTCCTCTTTCCTTTCCTTCCCTCCCTCTCTCCCTCCTTCCTTCTTTCCCTTCCCTCCCTTCCTTCCTTCCTTCCTTCCTTCCTTCCTTCCTTCCTTCCTTCCTCCCTCCCTCCCACCCTTCCTTCCTTCCCTCCTTTCTTCCTTCCTTCCTCTTTCCTTTCCTTCCCTCCCTCTCTCCCTCCTTCCTTCTTTCCCTTCCCTCCCTTCCTTCCTTCCTTCCTTCCTCCCTCCCACCCTTCCTTCCTTCCCTCCTTTCTTCCTTCCTTCCTCTTTCCTTTCCTTTCTCCCTCTCTCCCTCCTTCCTTCTTTCCCCTCCCTCCCTCCCTTCCTTCCTTCCTTCCTTCCTTCCTTCCTTCCTTCCTTCCTTCCTCCCTTCCTTCCTTCCCTCCCACCCTTCCTTCCCCTCTTTCTGTCTTTCTCTCCTTCCTTCCTTCCTTCCTTCCTTCCTTCCTTCCTTCCTTCCTTCCTCCCTTCCTTCCTCCCTCCCTCCCTCCCTCTCTCCCTCCTTCCCTCCCTCCCTCCCAGGCAGAAGAGGAAATGTCAACTTTCTCCAGGCGTGTTTGATGGATGAGAACTCTGAGAAGCAGCGAGGGCAGGATGGCAGAAGAGCTTCATCTTCTCTTCTCTTTTTCCTCTAATTTTTCCCCCTGAGACCTAACTTTTAGGAGCACCACGTTTGGGCTGGATTGGGGTCCCTCCGGGCTTTGGAATGTTAGTTTGGGTGAGTCAAGGTTAGACTCTAACTATTGCTTGGTGGGACCATGTCCTCCCTGCCCTCGCGGAATTAAATAAAGAGCTATGTCCAAATTTAACCGTGTTTGCACCCCTAAAGGGACTCTTCAAAAGGCAGCTCCCATGCTATAGACTGAACACGAACAGGATTGCCACTCAATGCCTCGTTTGCAAACCACAGCACTCAAAAGGAGAGAGAGAGAGAACAAAAGGGAATGCCCTGCCACAGAGGCAGGGTGGGATGGGGGGGATGGGAGGTGGGAGGGATACTGGGATCCATGGTGGTGGGAAATGGGAACTGGTGGAGGGATGGGTACTTGATCATTGTATAACTGAAACCCAAGCACAAAAATTTGTAAGTCTACAACTGTACCTCAGGGTGTTTCACTAATAAAAATTAAAAAAAAAAAAAGGGCAGCTCTCCTATGCCTGGAAAAAGCGGGTGAGCTCGGGAAGGTTGTTTCAAGAAGTCGTGTAGAAATCAAAATGGTGAGATGCACGCTGCTGCCCCAGGTTCTGTCTCCGGCATCCCTTAAGGTCCCCCAGAGCACCGCCAGGATTCATTCCTGAGTGCAGAGCCAGGAAGAACTCCTGAACGTCACCAGGTGTGATCCGAAAAGCCCTGTAGCACTGTCCTCCCGATGTTCGTTGATTTGCTCCAGCGGGCGCCAGGGACGTGTCACAGTGACTTGTTGTGACTGTGTTTGGCATCTTGAATATGCTACAGGGAGCTTGCCAGGCTCTGCTGTGCGGACGGGAGACTCTCAGGAGGTTGCCGGGCTCTCTGAGAGGGGCAGAGGAATCGAAACGGGGTCGGCCGTGTGCCAGGCAAAGGAACGCCCTCCCCACTGTGCTATCACTCCAATCCAACCCAAAATGTAAAAAAAAAAAAAAGGATTGTTTATGGTATCTCCTCTTTTCTTTGAACTGTGCCTCACTCTTCTCACTCTTTGGGATACATCCCACCGTTGGATACGTCTTATCTGTATAATGCAATGATGGGTATCAATCAGTATGGTCCTTACCCCAATTTTGTGTTTGCCGCGGATATCTCAATGGTGTTTGATTTAGAAATGGAATCCGTACAGCTGGGTTGCCCGGGAGGGGATTGGAGGAGCTCAAACTGCCGGAGGGAACTCCACTCAGCCCCTAGGTCCTTCCTAGAGGCGCAGGAGGACACTCAGACCCAGAGGGGAAACCCCAGGCAGACGCAGGCAGAGACGGGAGGGACAGAGCCCCCTGCCCAGGGATGCCCAGAGCCGCCTGGGAGCTGGGAGAGGCAGGAAGGAGCCTCTTCTGGAGCCTTGGGAGGGAATGTGATGGGAATCTGACGGAAGCACCATCGTGCAGCCAGGATGTGTGTTGGAACATCTCTGCTATGGGCCGAGAGAGAGGATGAACCTTTGGCCCCTTGATGCCACCTCTCTGACTGGCCTGTCTTAAAACACGGGATGCTCCGAGACTTGTCAACATCTGGGCTAGGGAACTCCCGCTGGATGACGTCACACCCTGCTGTGGACAGGGTTTCCCGGGAGACCCTACAAGTAGAGTGACCCGGGGCCGGAGTGAGACAGTGGGTACTAGGGTGCTGGCCTTGCACGTGGTTGACCCGCCGTTAGATTCCCCGGCACCCCATAATAGGGTCCCCTTAGCAGGTCAGGAGTGATCCCTGACCACAGAGCCAGGAGTCAGCCCTGAGCATCGCTGGGTGTGACCCCAAAGGAAAACCAAACCGGCCGCCCCAGATGGAATGACGGACATCACGGCGTTCACTGTGTTCTACCACAACTCCAGCAAGCGTCGTCCACTGGAGACGCACCCCAAGGCCACCGTCCCCGGTGTGGATGGGGATGAGATTCTGTCTCTCTTAGACATGCCCCTTCTCATCTTTCATATCTCTCTCTCCCTCTGTCTTCCTCCACCTCCTTCTCTCTCCCTCTCATCTGTCTCTCTCCACCTCCTTGTCCGTCTCTCTCCTCTCCTCCCTCCATCTTTCTTTCCTTTCTTCTCTGTCTCTCTCCGTCTCTCCTCTCTCCATCTGCCTCCACCTCCTTCTCTCTGTCCTTCTCCATCTCTCTCCATCTTTCTCTTCCTCCTTCTCTCTCCAAATTCCTCCTCTTCTTTCTCTCTCCATCTTTCTCTCCACCTCCTTCTCTCTCCATCTCTCTCCATCTTCCCCCACTTCCTTCTCTCTCTCCATCTCTCTCTCCATCTCTCTCTCCATCTCTCTCTGCACCTCCTTCTCTGTATCCATCTTCATCTCTCTCTACCTCCTTCTCTGTCTCCCTCCATTTCTCTTCTGTCCATCTTCCTCTACCTCCTTCTCTGTCTCATCTTTCTCTCTCCATCTTTCTCTACCTCCTTGTCTCTCCATCTCTCTCCTTATTCCTCTACTTCCTTCTCTCTCTCCATCTCTTTCTGCACCTCCTTCTCTCTATCCCTCTTCATCTCTCTCAACCTCCTTCTCTGTCTCTCTCCTTCTCTCTCTCTCCATCTTTCTCTACCTCCCTCTCTCTGCACCTCCTTCTCTGTATCCATCTTCATCTCTCTCTACCTCCTTCTCTGTCTCCCTCCATTTCTCTTCTGTCCATCTTCCTCTACTTCCTCTATCTCCCTCTCTCCATCTTTCTCTACCTCCTTGTCTCTCCATCTCTCTCCATATTCCTCTACTTCCTTCTCTCTCTCCATCTCTTTCTGCACCTCCTTCTCTCTGTCCCTCTTCATCTCTCTCAACCTCCTTCTCTGTCTCTCTCCATCTCTCTCTCCATCTTTCTCTACCTCCCTCTCTCTGCATCTCTCTCCACATTCCTCTACTTCCTTCTCTCTCTCCATCTCTCTCTGCACCTCCTTCTATCTGTCCCTCTTCGTCTCTCTCTCCACCTCCTTCTCGGTCTCTCTCCATCTCTCCTCTCTCCGTCTTCCTCTACCTCTTTCTCTCTGTCTCTCTCCATCTCTCTTCTCTCCACCTCTTCCTCCACTTCCTTTCCTCTGTCTCTCTCATCTCTCTCTCCACCTCCTCTGTCTCTCTCCATCTCTCCTGTCTCCATCTTTCTTTGCTTTCTTCTCTTTATCTCTCTCCATCTCTCTCTCCATCTCCCCTCCTCCTTCCTCTGTCTCTCTCTATCTCTCGTCTCTTTATCTTTCTCTAATACTTTCTCTATGTCTCTCTCCATCTGTCTCTCCAACTTCTCTCTCTCCTTTTCTTTCTCCATCTGTCTCTCCACCTTCTCTCCATTTCTTTCTCTATCTTCCCCTACCTCCTTCTCTCTGTTCCTCTCCATCTCTCTTTATCTTTCTCTCCCCCTTCTCTCTCTATCTCTCTCTGTCCCTCCCCACTTACTTCTCTCTCCATCTCTCTCCATCTTCCCCTAACTCCCCCTCTCTCCATCTCTCCTCTCTCCATCTTTTTTTACTTCTCTCTATCTCTCTACATCTCTCACTCCATCTCCCCCGCCTTCTTCTCTCTGTCTCTCTCCATCTCTCTTCTCTTTCTCTACAGCTTTCAATCCTTCTCCATCTCTCTCTACCTCGTCCCTCCTGTCCATCTTCATCTCTCTCTCCATTTTCTCCACATCTCTCCATCTCTCCTTTCTTCATCTTTCTCAAACTCTCTCCATCTTCCTCCATCTCTACCTCTGCATTCCCCTTCATCTCCCTCTGTCTCCCTGTCTCTCTGTCCATCTTTCTCCTCCTCTGTCTTTCTCCTCCCTCTCCTCTCCCCCGCTTCTCCCCGATCTGCACATATTTTAGGGTCTGGACCTGACCGAGGAGCATGAGGCTTTGGAAAACTCGCAGCGAGACCGTATTGATGTCGCTGCGTTATCTATCACAGGTGCCCAATCCGGGTCCCCTGGGAGGGAGCTAAAACATCAACCAAGCGACGCTGTTTCCCGGCAAAGGAAGGCAGGGGTGTCTATTCTTCTTGGGGTGTGGCTCTGTGACTGACTTCGTCCCTGGAAAATGGCAGTTGAAAAGATTCAGAACACGAGGATTAAGGAGCAGAGTGCTGGGCGTCAGGCTGAATACTCCCTGCGGTTCTGAATGACATTTGTGGAGAAAAGTCTTCTGCTCTGAGCCCAAGAGCCAGACACCTGCAGAGAAGAAGG